>NC_089585.1:9748446-10048446 GCF_019320115.1 Miscanthus floridulus
TCTCCCCCCTTGTTGTCGTTGATGCGGTGATGGACGTCGTAGGCCCTCCCTCGGGCTCCTCCGCCCTCACTGCGCCCTTGCTGCTCCTGCTCGAGAGTGTCCCGAAGCTGTTGCAGAAGGAGTCAGTCTTGTTCGACCTTGGCTTGAAGCTCGCGGAGCTGCTCCAGGTCTGGGCGTCGATGCCCCCCCGCGGATGGGATTCTCATTTCGTGCCGCCGGGGCTACGAGACGCGGAGGTGTGGCATCGCCCGCCCTTGCCTGGGGTGGGGAATGGTTGCCTGTCCTCTCGTCTTCTTTGCCTGCCCTTGGCATCCTGAGCCCAACGTGGAAGCACTCACGAGATGGATCGTAAGTCCCTTCGTCGTCGGAGTCGGAATAGCCGAGGCAGTAGTCGCTTGCGGCCAAGAATTGGCGCAAAGCCCCAGGGTTGTGGAGTTCGGAGAAATCCACCCCGGGCCATGCCTCGTCCTCGTCCGAGGAGTCGGAGTGGGTGCTCAGGTCGAGAGCGAAGCGCTGGCGGTGTTCCGAGGGGTGTTCGTGAGCGGCAGTGTAGGCGTAGGCATAAGAGGCGGTGGCATTCCTCAACCCAAAGGGGTATGGGGACGGTGCCGTCTCCATATTCTGCCCCGTCGGGGTCAACTCTTCAGGGAGTGGTGGAGTGGAGCTAGACGACTGGGCATCGCCGCGAGCCACCGGTGATTTTCCTTTATCCATGCTCAGGCCAAACAGGTCCCCAGCCAGGGACCCCGTACCAATAGCTGGTCGTAGGATATCGGCGGGGAGTGGCGTGCCGCCCCGGGTTCGCGTAGCATCGGGGTGGCCTTCCTCGCGTCGTGCCTGGCGAGCGCGGCGAGAGCGGCCGCCCGGGCGCCGCCTGTGCCTGGGCTACCGGGGCATGACTTCATCGTCGGACGATGGGGCTCGAGGGGTGAGGAGCACCATGTCGTACTCATGCCCTAGAGACATGAACTCTAGGCTCCCGAACCAAACTACGGTGCCGAGACACAATGGTCGTATGGGGTCTGCCATCCAGGTCCTGTTGGGACGATGAAGCTAACACGCAGCGTCCCCTACCTGGCGCGCCAACTGTCGGCGTTTTGGAACCGGGGGTCCCTCAACTAACGAGTGAATTTGTGCTGCGTGCCCCTAATCCCGGATGGTGATGCAAAGAGACACAAGGTTTATACTGGTTCAGGCAATCGAGGCCCTACGTCTAGTCTGAGAGATCGATCTTCTGTTCCTTGCACCGGAGTGCTCGTAGTAGGGGTTACAAGCTAGGTGAGAGAGGGAGCTAGCCCCAGGTCTCGGCGAGGGTGGTGCGGGCTGCTTGAGGCATTGTTCTCAAGCAGCGTAGAAGTGTGTAGTTCTATCGGTGTGTTCGTCTTTCCTCTCCTCTCCCTAGATATGGCCCCGGTCCCTCCCTTTTATACTCTAAGGGAGAACCAGGGACGTCCATACATAGCGCTCTATAAATGGGGGTGGTGTGTCCGAGCCCTGTAGCCGGCCACTGTTGTGGTATGGTCGATGGAGTGGCCCCGTCCTTGTCGTGCAGAAGTGACGCGCCGGTCATACTTGATCTTGTGCGTCGTGGGGCTCCAGTACAGCTTGATGCAGGACATGGTGGACGACGTGCTGGTCATCATGCAATGACATTGTAGGGAGCTATGGCTCTGCAGATGCTGAGGCTAAGCCATCGTGGGGGGCTCGGCGGACATGGATCCTCAGGCTGCCGAGCCCCTGAAGCAAACTGCCAAGGCCTTGGAGGGAATTATTGGTCCTGGGTACTGATTCCGAGGCCACAGTATCCCAGACGTGGCTCCCCACGCTGCGTTGTTCTCGGAGCAGGAGTTGGCAGCACAGTGAGGCATGGGTGTCAAACATGTGCTTAGTGGTTAGCACAGTGGCGGGTAACCCCTGCCCAGTCCTGCCTTCTGTCCCGTCGGTCATTCCGCTGTACTGTGCCGAGCATGCGGCCGATGTCAGGGGCAGCAGTTGGCTGAGTTAATGCGACACGACGTTTTGTCAGAGGGACGGGTGAAGGAAGAGGCAGCAGAGTGCTGCCGAGCCCGCCTCGCGCGAGACGGAGGGTCGGCGGCCCGGCCGAGGCCTGCGACGAGAGGGGGTCGGTCGAGGCCTTTGGTGGGGGATCGCCCGAGGTCAGCGGTGAGGGGGCCTCGGGCGAGTCTGAGAATCGGCCGAGGCCAGCGGTGTTTAGCTGGTTTCGACTTTTACGAAGTCTAAGCAGTCATTTTTTGGTTCTTGCTTAGGGTACCCCTTCTCATGGTATCCGACACTTGGTTTGGACCCTTACTGTAAATGACCGGATGCTAAGGGTTCAGCGTCCAGTCAACTCTATCGGAGCATCCGGTCAACATGTCGACTGTTGAGATCAAACGTTCACAGTTGAACGCAAGAGACACGTGGCCACCATCGGGCGACCGGACGCTGAGGAGCAGCGTCCGGTCAGTTGGACCGGAGCGTCCGGTCAGCCCGTGTTATGCCCAGTGAAGGGGTATAACGGCTCTATTTCATGGGGGCTTCTATTTAAGCCCCATGGCCAGCTGTAGCTCATAATCTTTGGCCATTTTCTTTGACATAGCAACCTTGTGAGCTTAGCCAAAGCCTTCCCACTCATCTCCATCATTGATTCATCATCATAGTGAGATTGGGAGTGAATCTAAGTGCATTGCTTGAGTGTTTGTATCTAGAGGCACTTTGTGTTCGTGTTTCGCTATGGGTTTCGCTTGTTACTCTTGGTGGTTGCCGCCACCTAGATGGCTTGGAGCAGCGAGGATCGTTGAGCGGAGGTTGGTGATTGTCTCCGGCTCCGATCGTGGTGATTGTGAGGGGTTCTTGACCTTTCCCCAGCGGAGCGCCAAAAGGTACTCTAGTGGATTGCTTGTGGCTTGTGTGATCCTCATCTTGTGTTGGTTGTGCGGCACCCTATTAAGGGTTTGGCGTGTGAAGCCAATTAGCGCATGAACCTCTAAGTGGGTGAATCGCCACAACGAGGACTAGCTTGCCGGCAAGCAAATGAACCTCGGTAAAAATCATTGTGTTCATCATTGATTCTGAGGTGATTGGTCTTCATTGTTATTCATCCTTGTGATTGATTGACTCCTTCATCTACACGACGGTATAACCTTCTTGATCACTCCTCTTTATATTACCGCAAACTAGTTGTCAAGATCTTTAGTGTAGCTAGTTGTGAGAGCTTGCTTGCTTGGTTGGTGTGGCTCTTTAGTTAGCCTTTGAGAGCACACTAACATAGGGTAGTGTCATAGCTATTGTGTGAATCGATACTATCTAAACTAGAATTATGGTAGGTGGCTTGCATTTTGAGTAGGCTAGCGCAACACTTGCTTCACCTCATAATTGTCTAACCATTTTGTTAAGTGTTGTTGTAGAAATTTTTATTAGGCTATTCACCCCCCCCTCTAGCCATTAGGACCTTTCAGTTGTGTTAGGCACGGCGAGCCAATGTAAAAACTTAGCCACTTTAATGGAGATGAAACACAAAAGAATCCCGTTGAGGCATAACCCTCTTAGCGACGTGCCATGTCGGAACCCAGGTATGGTGTTAAATGAGCAAGGGCCGGGTCATCACCCTCGTGACGTGCCGTGTCACGATCTGGACACGGTGTCAAGTGAACAAGGATCGGATCGTTGCATCCTTAGTGGCGCGCCACATCGGCACCCGGGTGTGGTGCAAAATGAACAAGGGTCTTCACACCTACCTCGGCGGGTGCGAAGGGTAAGGAAGCTAGTCGAGCCAACTAGGATTCATTTAGGTAGCTGGAATGTTGGGTCCCTTATAGGTAAGTTAAGAGAGTTAGTGGACACAGCAGTTAGGAGGCGTGCAAATATTTTATGCATCTAAGAGACTAAATGGAAGGAGCAGAAGGCGAAGGAGGTGGACAATACTGGCTTCAAGATCTGGTTCATAGGGACAACTTCAAATAAAAATAAAGTAGGAGTTTTGATTGATAAGAGCCTCAAGGATGGTGTGGTGGAGGTGAGAAGGCAAGGAGATAGAATCATCTTAGTTAAACTTGTCATTAGTGATATGGTCTTAAACATAATTAGCGTGTATGCCCCCCAAGTAGGCCATGATGAGAGTGCTAAGTGGCTTTTCTGGGAAGACTTAGATCGCTTGGTTAGAGTTGTCCCTAGTAGCGAGAAGCTCTTTATAGGACGTGATCTTAATGGCCATGTAGGTACATCAAGTGCAGGTTTCGAGGCGGTTCATGGGGGTTTCAGATATGGTAGTAGGAACCAGGAGGGAGAGGAAGTCTTAGACTTTGCCATAGCTTTTGATTTGATGATAGCAAACACTTTCTTCTATAAGAGATAATCCCATTTAGTGACCTTTAGTAGCGGCTAGTACTCTAGTCAAATCGACTTTGTCCTTACAAGAATGAGGGATAAACAAACATGCGTGGACTGTAAGGTGATACCTAGAGAATGTGTGGTCGCTCAACACAAGCTGGTGGTGGCTGACTTTTGCTTTCTAGTGCAAGCTCGTGGGAACAAACAAGCTAGGGTTGCTAGAACGAAGTGATGAAAATTAGAAGGAGAGGCATCAAAGGTCTTTATGGAAAAGATCATTGAAGAGGGCCCTTGGAATGATGAAGGCGATGCAAACAACAGTGGGAGAAGATGGCAACATGCATTCGGAAGGTTGCTTCATAGGTGTTTGGAGTGACCAAAGGGAGCGAATGTGACTCAAAAGACACTTGGTGGTGGAATGAAGATATGTAAAAGGCTATTGAGGAAAAAAGGAGTGCTATAAGCGCTTGTATCATGACAGGTGTGCAAACAACATAGAGAAGTATAAGGTGGCAAAGAATACTACAAAATGAGCAGTGAGTGAGGCAAAGGGGCGGGCCTATGAGGAACTTTACCGACGTTTGAGTATGAAGGAAGGAGAGAAGGACATTTATAGGATGGCTAGGGCTCATGATAGGAAGACAATGGACTTCACCAAGTCAAGTGCATAAAGGATAAGAGAGAGCAGCTCTTGGTGAAGGAGGATGAGATCAAATATAGATGGCAAGAGTATTTTGATAAATTGTTCAATGGTGAGAATGAGAACACCACCGTTCAGCTGGATGACTCATTTGATGACACTAACAGACGCATTGTATGGAGGATTCAAGAATCGGAGGTCAGAGAAGCCTTGAAAAAAATAAAAGGGGGCAAAGCGATGGGCCCTGATGGTATCCCAATCAAGGTGTGGAGATGTCTCAGGGATATAGCTATAGTATGGCTAACCAAGATGTTCAACAATATCTTTCGATCAAATAAGATGCCTGAGGAGTGAAGAAGTAGCATATCGGTACCAATCTGCAAGAACAAGGGAGATATCCAAAGTTGTACTAATTATCGGGAAATTAAGTTGATAAGCCACACTATGAAGCTATGAAAGAGAGTCATCGGTATCTAGGATCGATGCTACAAAGGGATGGAGATATTGATGTAGACGTTAGCCATAGAATCAAAGCAGGGTGGATTAAGTGGCGACAAGCTTCTAGCATTCTCTATGACAAGAGTGTACCACAAAAGCTAAAAGGCAAGTTCTATAGAATGGCGATTAGACTGGTTATGTTGTATGGAGTAGAATGTTGGCCTACAAAGATTCAACATGTTCGACAATTGAGTGTTGCAGAAATACATATGTTGCGATGGATTTGTGGTCACACAAGAATGGACCAAGTTCAGAATGATGATATATGTGATCGCCTAGAGGTAACACCAATTGAAGAAAAGATTGTCCAACATCGATTGAGGTGGTTTGGCCATATCCAAAGGAGACCTCTAGAGGCACTAGTGCATTATGGAGTCCTAAGCCAAGCTAATAATATGAGGAGAGGTAGAGGAATACTAAAATTGACATAGGGGAAGCAATAAAAAGATATTTGAAAGCTTAGGATATACCTTGAGATCTATGTTTGAATAGGAGTGTCGGTGTTTTTGGACCACCGATGAGTAAATTTGTATTTACATGTCTGGCTCGGATGGTGTGCTCGGAGGACACAAGGGTTTATACTGGTTCGAACAGAATGTCCCTACATCTAGTTCGTTGCTGTTCGTGTTACCGACACTTGGTTTGCTGTAGGGGTTACAAACAGGCAAGAGAGGGAAAGGATCTCAAGTCTCTGGTGGAAGGAGTGAATGGGTGCTAAGAGCTCGATTGCTGCTCAGTCATGCGCTCATGTCGTGCTCTTGTGTTTTTTTATCTCGTGGTCAGATCGATTGGATCTCGATCCCCTTCATGGGATGCCTTGCTTTCCCTTTTATAGACCAAAGGAAAGCGTGGGTTACAGCGAAGGAAAAAGGAGAAGAATGAGAGAGAGGAAAGCTTGTAGGATCGTTGGGTCCTTCTTCTCCTTCATGCGGGCCTCACCGATCTTGTAGATGTCAATAGGGATGGCTCCACATCGTGGCCCTATTCATCACTAGCACTATGCGCAGACGTCGTCTGTCGGTCAAGGCATTCCATTCTGTCTGGGCGGATGTCGTGGTGAACTGACGCGCCTATAAGCGTCCGTATGAGGGTTAGGAAGAACAACACCGGCATGCCCGATGCTATTCTTGATGTGAATCCTTAGGTATGGCCTGTCATGGCCATGTGTTATATCGAGGCATGCCAGTCTCCTCCTTGGTGTTAGAGTTTTGACCCAGGCCCATACGTTTGGACCTAGAGTTGTTGGCAGCGGTATGGGTCCCCGTTAGACGAGATCAAAACCACGGCCTTAGGGTCAGGCGATACGGAGCCCGCACCTAAGGGGTCGGGTGATATGGAGCCCACACCCAAGGAGTTGAGCAAGGCAGAGCCCATGGCCTTAGGGTCAGATGAGGTGGAGCTCGCGGCCTTGAGGTCAGGCGAGATGGAGCCCACACCCTCGAGATCGGGTGAGACAGAGCCTGCACCCAAGGGGTTAGGCAAGACAGAGCCCACGACCTTAGATGAGACCCCCGACCCCTTGGGTCGGGCAAGATGGAGCCTGAACACAAGGGGTTGGGCGAGATAGAGCCCGTGGCCTTTGGCGAGACCCCCACGGCCTTGGGGTCGGACGAGACCTTTTAATATGTCTTGCTCCACTCGAAGAAGTCAGTGTGGGTGCTAACTTCCTTGCTTTGGGTATCCCTAATATCGATACCTAGCAGTAGCCCCTCAGCCTATGGAGGAGTAGAATATTCCTTTGGAGGCTTTTCTAGATGGGAGGACTCTGAGGGCTTTAGCCTTCTTTTTGTTGCGATCGGTCTTCTTGGGGGCATGTAACCGTAGGATTTGGGAGGTCAGAAAGATTTTTCTCGACTTCAGTCCCCTAGGATCCAATTGGTCCATCATCGTACTACGATCGTGTATTTGGTCTCCTTACAAGTCCAACTTTCCTTGAGCCCCTTTGCATAGCAGGGGTCCAATCGAGGGTCAGCTCATCTTTGTGATCGTGGTCCCTCAAGCATTTTTTGGTTTTAGAAATGTTATTCTTAGTTTTTGTGCGTACCCCCTCCCTAGGATCCGAGCTATCATTCTACAATTGCGCATTCGGTCTCCTTGCGAGTCCAACTTTCCTTGAGCCCCTATACGTAGCGGGGATCCAGTCAAGGGTTGGCTCATCTTTGTGATCATCACCCCGTCTGTGGTTTCTGCAATTGGAGGGGTTGAGCTAACGTCACTTGCCTCGATGGCTCGAGTGTTGCGCTTGGTGAGCTCGCTAATGGGCATGTCTAAATAGAATCTAGGTCCATCATTCGTAACGGGGTCCGCATAGCCCTCATGTGGCATTCCACTGCTCCTTAACCCTGCCTCCTAGCAGGTTCCTGAGTCATTCTGGAGACCGACTCAGGTGGCCTGCTAGCCTCCCCTCGATGGAAATTCTATGGGCACGGCTCGAGGCTAGGATTGAATGAGAAGGTCGAGATGACCCTGTTCGCTTCTGAGTAGGTCAGGCAAAGGCCACTGGGGGTCATCTGAGTTTTCTCCCCTAGCTCTGTTCGACATGAGGCGGCCTCGAGCCCTTCGTGGGCTAGCCTTTGAGCCCTAGTCGATCGGATTCCCAAGTCGGGGTCAGGTGGCTTGAGCCCCTAAGCCCCATTGGGCTCGGTAGGGGTCGGCTGAGTTTTATGCATCACCCCGTCTATGGTTTCCGCAATTAGAGGGGTTGAGCTAACGCCACTTGCCTCGATGGCGTGAGTGTCGCACTCGGCGAGCTTGTTAACGGGTATGTTTGAGTGGAATCCGGGTCCATCGTTCGTAACATGGTTGGCATAGCCCTCATATGGCATTCCACTGCTCCTTAACCCCCTCCTAGTAGATGCCCGAGTTGTTTTGGAGATCGACGCAGGTGGCCCGCTGCCCTCTCCTCGATGGAGATTCTATGGGCATGGCTCGAGGTTAGGATCAAACAAGAAGATCGAGATGACCCTATCTGCTTCTGAGCGGGTCGGGCAAAGGCCATTGGGGCTCATCTATGTTTTCTCCCATAGCTCTATTTGATGCAAGGCGGTCTTGAGCCCTTCGTAGGCCGACCTTCGAACCCCGGTCGGTTGTTGCTCATGTTGAATGATACGACTACCACTTCATGTCACGATATGAAGTGTTGTGATGCAATAATTGCATATGCAATGCTAGAATGTATGAGAATGGATGAATGAATGTTCATGCACTAGAAAAGTAAAGTGGGGGTTGGTAAAGTTACCTCGATGGCTCGAGTGATGGGTTTGGGGAGCTCTTACCGAATATGTTCGAGTGGAATCCGGGTCCGTCATTCATGACAGAGTCGGCATAACCCACATGGGGCATCCTACTGCTCCTTACCCATCTCTCAGTAGTGGCCCGAGCTGTTCGATCAACTTGGGTGACCTGCTGGAACAGGACTTACCTCGATGGCTCGAGTGACGGGTACGGGGAGCTCTTACCGGATATGTTTGAGTGGAATTCGGGTACGTCGTTCATGACAGAGTTGGCATAACCCACATGGGGCATTCTACTGCTCCTTACCTATCTCTCAACAGCGTCCTGAGCCATTAGATCGACTTGGGTGACCCGCTGGCACAGGACTTGCCTACGGAGATAGAGGATGAGATCATTCCCCAAGAAATTAGTTAGGTAGACAAGCCAGGCGATGAACTCATAATAAGTGAACAAGCTCTTAAATTTCATCATGGCCAAATAGATTCTTAGCCCTTCTCCCCTTTTTGTATAAAAAGGTTAATGCGTTCTAACCCTTTTTGTTGTTAAGGCTATAAAGCTCAGGGTGTGGGTGAACAAACTCTGATCATGCTGGTAAGTAAAAACGTCATAGCCACTGGGACATAGGTTTCTTGTGGTCCAACTAGTTTTACTTAGCTTTCGTTTCCGCAACCCTTGCTTCTAGATCTTAATGTGAGAGAGGGTCGGGCATAAAGAATGTTCGCTAGGTGGATATACTCTTAAATGCATTCTGACTCTTTCCGTAGCTAAGGCTTAAAATGCTCGGGGTGCGGGGAAAAACTCTGATCACGCTATTGAGCAAAAACACTATAGCCGCTGGGGCGTAGGTTTCTTGCAGTCCGACCAGTTTTACTCTGTGTTTGTTTCTACGACCCTCGCTTCTAGGTCTTAACGTGAGAAAGAGTCAGGCATAGGGAATGTCTACCAGATAGATATGCTCTTATCAGCCCCCGAGTGGGGCCCGACCCCCTACCATTACTGGGGTTGGGTGTCACTAAAGATCATGGAGTTGATAGCGAAACTGATAAGAGAAAGTGTGTGTAAATTAAGGGTAAAAGAGACATAGTTCGATGTTCTAGGCGTTGATGAAGACTTCACCGTCGATGGTCCTAAGCTTGTAGGTGCTTAGTCGGAGCGCCTTTGCGATGATGTATGGTCCCTCCTACGGCAGAGAGAGCATGTGGCGGTTCTTGTTGCTCTAGACGAGATGGAGCACCAGGCCCCTGACATTGAAGGCCCAATCCCACACTCGATGGCTGTGGTGCCAGCGCAATGCTTTCTAGTACTTGGCCAAGTAGAGGAGGACAATGTTGCGCGCTTCATCTAGCTGGTCCATGGCATCCTCGAGGGATGCCTTAGTTCCCTATTCATTGTATGCCCTGACCCTTGGCGCTCCATAGTTGAGGTCGGTCGGGAGGATAGCCTCAGAACCATAGACCATGAAGAATGTCGTATAGCCAGTGGCCTGGCTAGGGGTCATCCTCAGACTCCAAAGCACCGTAGGAAGCTCTACAACCCATCATCCACCAAACTTGTTCAACTAGTTAAAGATCCTAGGCTTGAGGCCTTGAAGGACCATGTTGTTTGCGCGCTCGACCTGTCCATTCATGCGGGGGTGTGCCACGGCGGCCCAATTAATGCAGATGTGGTATTCATCATAGAATCAAAGGAACTTCTTCCTAGTGAACTGTGTGCTGTTGTCTGTGATAATGGAGTTTAGGACTCCAAAGCGATGGAGGATGTCAAGGAAGAATAGCATGACTTGCTTAGACTTGATCACGGAGATCGATCGAGCCTCTATCCACTTTGTAAACTTATCTATGGCAACGAGCAAGTCTATGTAGCCCCCGGGTGCCCTCTTGAGAGGTCTGACCAAATTGAGCCCCTAACCACAAACGGCCACATGAGGGGGATCATTTGGAGTGCTTAGGCCGACAGGTGGGTCTACCGAGCATAGTATTGACACCCCTCATAGGTGTGCACAATCTTTATAGCGTCGGCTACTGCAGTTGGCTAGTAGAAGCCTTGTCGAAATGCGTTTCTGACTAGGGTCCTAGGTGCGGGATGGTGACCATAGACCCTACCATGGATATCACTCAGTAACTACTTCCCTCATTCGATGGGGATGCAGCGCTGTAGGATCTTAGTGTGGCTTCACCTGTAGAGCTCGCCCTCAATAAGGACAAAGGACTTAGCGCAACACGTGAGCTGCCGAGCCTCTGTTTTGTCTACAAGTAGTGCCTCACGGAGGAGGTAGTTGAGGTAAGGTGTTCCCTAGTCAGCCAGAGGGTCAGGCTCTATCGCTGGATCCTTATCAAGCTCTATGACTTTGGGGTTGGATGGAGCCACCGGCTGGTTAGCCCCCAAGCCTAGGGTAGGCAGCTCATCACCGATTTGTTTTAGCTCCTCATAGCAGACCAAGGGCTTGTAAAGATCACTAGTGAAGACACCCATCGGCATTGGCTCTCAGCTGGATGCCATTTTTGCCAACGCGTCGGTCGCCTCATTAAGACGCCTTAGGATGTGATTGAGCTCGAGACCATTGAACTTGTCCTCTAGTTGGCGGACTTCTTGGCAATACGCATCCATCTTGGCATTGTGGCAACTTGATTCCTTCCTAACTTGGTTGATGAACAGCTAGGAGTCGCCTCGGACGTCAAGCCATCGGATACCCAACTCGATGGCGATGCATAGGCCATTGATGAGTGCCTCATACTCGGCCACATTGTTGGAGGAGGGGAAATGGATGTGAACCATATACCTCATGTGTACCCCAAGGGGTGAGATGAAGACCAGCCCTACGTTGACGCCTTTCTTCATCAGCGATCCATCGAAGTACATCGTCTAGTACTCTTAGTCGATGACTGCTAGCGGCATTTGGACCTCGGTCCACTTTGCAATAAAATCAGCCAGCACTTGGGACTTGATGGCCATCCATGGGGCATATGAAATGCCTTGGCCCATCAGCTCGAGTGCCCACTTCGTGATTCTTCCTGTGGCATCCCGGTTTTGGACGACATCGCCGAGAGGGAAGGATGTCACGATCATCACTGAATGTGACTCGAAGTAGTGATGCAACTTCCTCTTGGCAATAAGGACAATGTATATGAGGCGCTGTACTTTGAGTCTTAGAGGCGCTATACTTCCTCTTGGCAATAAGTAGTGAGTCTTAGAATTAGACAAGACCTCGCTAATAAAGTACATGAGGCGCTGTACTTTGAGGGCGTGTCCCTCTTCTTCTTGATCTACCACCAAGGCGACGCTGATCACTTGCGTGATGGCCATGATGTAGAGTAGAAGTGGTTCCCCGTCGGTTAGAGGGACTAGAATTGGGGCCTTCGTCAGGAGCTACTTGACCATGTCAAGTGCCTTCTGGTCCTCAAGCGTCTATTCAAAAGGTCAACCTTCTTTAGAAGCCGATAGAGGGGGAGACCACGCTCACCGAGGCACAAGATAAAGTGGCTAAGCATGGCGAGGCACCTTATAACTCGTTGTACCCCTTTATGTTCTAAATCAGGACTATCCTTATGATGGCAGAGATCTTTTCTGAGTTAGCTTCGATGCCATGCTTGAAAACATTAAAACCCAGTAGCATACCCCTTGGGACCTCAAAAATGCACTTCTCGGGGTTGAGCTTAACGCCGTTTGCTCAGAGCTTCATGAAGGTTTGCTCTAGGTCGGCTATGACCTGGTTAGCCCATTTTGACTTGACCATGATGTCATCCACATAGGCCTCAATGGTCTGCCCGATGAGATCCCTAAAACACTTGGGCATGCACAGCGTTGGTATGTAGCCCCCATGTTCTTTAGGCCGAATGGCATTGTGACATAGCAGAATGATTTGAATGGGGTGCTAAAAGATGTCATGAGTTGGTCAGACTCTTTCATCGTGAGTTGATGGTACTCGGAGTACGCATCAAGGAAGCAAAGAGTTTCGTACCCTGAGGTTGAGTCAACTTCTTAGTCTATGTGTGGCAAAGGAAATGGATCCTTTGGATATGCTTTGTTGAGACCCATGCAGTCAATACACATTCTCCATTTTCCACTCTTTTTTCATATAAGAATGGGATTGGCTAACCACTCAGGGTGGTATACTTCCTTGATGAACTCATCCACCAAAAGCTTCACAATCTCCCTGTCGATTGCCCTACGTTTCTCCTCGTCAAAGTGACACAAGCGCTGCTTCACCGGCTTGGAGCCGGGCCTGATTTTCAAGGCATGCTCGGCAACTTCTCTCAGAATGCCTAGCATGTCTGAGGGTCTCTATGCAAAGATGTCTTTGTTGATTTGGAGGAAGTCAATGAGCACGCTTTCCTATTTGGAGGAAAGCGTGGTGCCAATACTCACCACTTTGCCTTTAGAGCCACTGGGGTCTATGAGGACCTCCTTGGCGCCCTCTATAGGCTCAAAAGATCTGGTCGACCACTTGGGGTCGGGTGCTTCTTCGACGACCTCCTCCCTAATGGCCACAAGCTCTTTGGAGGCGATGATTGTCGTGGCATGTTCGCAACACTCGACCTCGCACTCATAGGCGCACTTGAAGGAGGTACCGATGGTGATGACCCCGCATGGACCGGGCATCTTCAACTCAGATAGGTGTAGTTGGGGATGGCCATGAACTTCGCGTAGCATGGATGTCATAGGATGGCATGGTAGGTTCCATGGAACCTGTCCACCTCGAAGGTAAGAGTCTCTGTCCTATAATTGGTTAGATCCCCAAAGGTGATGGGCAGATCAATCTACCCAAGTGGCATGGCCTGCTTTCCTAGCACGATGTCATGGAAAGGTATCCTGATCGGCTAGATGCGTGCTAGGTCGATGCCCATGGCGTCAAGCAGTTTAGCATATATGATGTTGAGGCCACTACCTCCATCTATCAACACCTTGGTGAGCCACTTCATGCCGATGATCGAGTCGACCATGAGCGGATATTTTCCCGGCTGAGGGACGCTTTCTGAGTGGTTGGTCCAATCAAAGGTTATGGCAGACTCCAACCATCGAGGAAGGTAGACATAGCCAGCTTGACCATATAGACCTCATGGCAAGCAAGCTTCTAGCAGCACTTGGAGTCGTAGGCCACTGACCCTCTGAAGATTATGAGGTAGCCATCCAGTGTCAAAAATCCATCGTCCTTCCCCTCGGTGTCTCCTATGGCTGACTCGGTCTCCTTCTTATGCTCCCCCTTGTTGGAGCCTCCAGACAAGAACTGCTTCATGAGGATGTCGTCCTTATATAGGTGCTTGATGAGGAAAGCATGGTTCGGGCATGGCCCTTTAAGTAGCTTCTCGAAGTGGTCTAGGGTACCCTTAGCGGGATTCTGACCCCCCTTGCGGTCGGCGATGGCCATGAGTGAGCCCTCGCACCGCTGGTTGTTCTTCTTCTTACTAGGGCAGTTGGAGGTGCCTTTTCGATGTCCTCATCCCGCTTTGCCTTGCCTTTGAGGTGGTCAAAAATCACGCCGACCGCCTCCTCGCCCGAGGCATGGCTGGTGGTGATGTCGAGGAGCTTCTTGGCGGTTCGTGGGCCCTTATGTCCCAGCTTGTGAACTAGGAACTGGCAGGTGGTCATAGACAGGAAGGCTCCTATGACGTCGATGTCGGCAATGTTGGACAACTCGTTGCACTACCGGGAGAACCACTGGATGTACCCATGAAGAGTTTCCCTAAACTTGTGTCGGTAGTTTTTGAGATTCCATGGGTTCCCAGAACATGCACATGTGCCCTAGAAGTTTCACACGAAGATCTCTTTTAGATTCACCCAACTTTGGATTCGGTTCGGCGGAAGGTGTTCCAACCACGTTTACGCCAAATTGGCCAGGAATAATGGAAGGTTGCGGATAATGAAATTGTTATTATCCGCTCCACCGACTTGGCAAGCAAGCTGATAATCCTCGAGCCATAGTCTAGGGTTCATTTCTCCAGAGTATTTTGGGATGTTGGTCGGCGGTCGGTACCACGGTGGGAAGATGACATTGAGGATGTGTCGGCCAAAAGCCTGAGGTCTCGACAAGTTGGGCCTTAGGCTTTGGTCCTTGCCGTTGTCGTAGCATCCACCGTGATGAGAGTGGTAGCCATGGCTAGCTTCCTCCCTCGCATCTCCATGGGCACACCTACGGTGTGGGAGAACCACTCGAAATAGCACGCTTTTGGAGGCGCTCGTCTTCCACCGGACACTAAGCACCTCGAAAGCTAGCTACATCGAACGGTTCCATCGAGCACACCCTAAGGGAGAACTTGAATAATCTATGTTTTTCCTCTAGTATTCAATAATGAGAACGAGTTTATAATACTTAGTCCATTTCATACAACAAGAGTTCTTAAAAATACATTATTACAATACCAAGTTCAGATTACGAAATTTAGACAGCGGAATTACAATAAACGTCCAACGATAAGATACAAGGATCTATCTATGCTGTAACATCCTAATGGGCCAAAGTGGGCCCAATTTAATCCAGTCATGGGCCGGCGGTACTGTAGCAGAACACGGACCGGTTACTGCAGCATCCAAACTTCGGGTTACTGTACACCGAGCACTGTTCATCCGAAGCTGAGCCGGCTAAATTCGGCTGTACTACTTATGGGTTACTGTAGCACTGCGGGAAAAACACTGCACAACCAGTTAGTACCATACTAGAAACTCTGAATTCGCCGGATCGACTTAAATACCAGGGCCAGGGACGCATAGTAACCTTCGGTTAACCGTTTTGAACGAAGCGAGGATGAAAGTTCAAGCGGGTTGCTACGCGGGTGGGACCACTCCTAGGAAGAGTGGGCCTGGGCCATGTATGTCGGGACTGGACGTTACATTTGGTATCAGAGCCAACTCTCGAGGTTTCACGGGCACGTGGGGACAACTGTGCGGGTATGTTGTGTGTGTGTGCGTGGGCCCATCATGGACATGGCATGGCATACACATGCGCCGGCACGGGGCCACACAAACGTGTTGAAGAGAGGAGGATCCTGGATTAAATGTCCCGAAAGGGTAAGCTGATCTGGCATTCGATGGGGACGTCGAATCTTTAGGGGGGATGATTGTAACATCCTAATGGGCCAAAGTGGGCCCAAGTTAATCCAGCCATGGGCCGGTGGTACTGTAGCAGAACACGGGACGGCTACTGTAGCATCCAAACTTTGGTTTACTGTACACTGAGTACTGTTCATCCAAACTGGACGGCCGGATTCGGTTGTACTATTTACGGGTTACTGTAGCACCGCGGGAAAAACACTACGCACCAGTTAGTACCATACTGGAAACTCTGAATTCACCGGATCGACTTAAATACCAGGGCCAGGGATGCGTAGTAACCTTCGGTTAACCGTTTTGAACGAAGCGAGGACGAAAGTTCAAGCGGGTTGCTACACGGGTGGGACCACTCCTAGGAAGAGTGGGCCTGGGCCATGTATGTCGGGACTGGATGTTACATATGCCCACTAGAAAAATCCTCCACACAATAGCTACTTATCAAGCTGCACCTACAATTAGGGTAAACAAACCCTGAGTACATAATATACTCGCAAGACTTACCCGACTAGTGGAAATAATTTCCTGACTCTAAAGGATATGATAGGCTTTATGGTTTGCTGGGTTTCCTTTTTTGTGAAAAGCAATACTAGTAGTGAATCCTTATGTATGTTTCTTATTAGCAGTCATGATTAGTTCATTATCTAACCATTCTATGTAAGAACATGTTCTACTTTCATGCAAGAGTTGAACAATTAGATCCATTCAGTCCCTTTCATCTTCTAGTTCTTACTACGGTGCTAGATCATAGACAAGTCATACCATATTACATGATGATTCGCAAACCAATATAGCCTAGCTAGGTACCCTGAAACATATGCCCTGCTTGTACCCTAGGCACAAGCAGGAACAACACACCACTCTCCTGTCAATGGGTCTAGGTCCCTATCCAAACTTGGACTCCAAGCCCCCACACCTAAGTACCAGACTCAGTGTGGTGCTTAGACCTCCACCATCCCTACCTCCAATCAGTCGGTTCGGAAAGAGCCGAAACACATGACAAGAGAGCAACGAGCCTTTCCTCTCCCATAAGCAAGTATGTGCTTAGGATAATAAGTTTGTGACCTGACTATAATCTAATGCAATAGCCAGTCCTTAATCGACATGGACAGAAAAAATAGTGTAACCAAGCTATGCCCCATTGGTGGCGGGACACAACCTATTACATCCACCAATACTCGTACCATATCCCTGCTTGGTCTTTATTTTTTCTTTCACCATTTTATTATGAGAGTGATAATAATAATCACCTATTGCGAGTAACAACAGGTTACTCATGCTACTGATAGCCTAAGCATAGCAGCTACTCGACATATGCTAGTAGGAGTCATAGGTAGGTTATCTATGCATGTAGTTTCAATATAAATCCTGTAACATAAATGCACATCACATATATATATATCCAGTTATTATTCAAAATAAGGGTTATGCATAGGGGCTTGCCTTAGACAGGCGCGGTGTCAGCTCAGTTAGTTAGTGGTGGCTCTGGGACCTCCTCCTATATGAGGATCTCATCCTCATACTCCTCGATCACCTCCTCAAACTCGTGATCTCTAATGGTCACGATCTCTGCCAACTCGTTCTCTACATGCATGCGAAGATGATACAATACTTAGCATTTCGACAACATCAACTCTTAAAATAAAAATACACATGGTAAATTGCTAAGCTAGCTCTAATGACTAAGATACTAAGCTAACTATCATCTTCATCAAGTAAAGTGTTGGGTTCAACTAACAAACACCTAGCTTTACAAATGAAGGATATATCTTTATTTCTACTAATGATTTAATGTATATTTGAAACAAAGAGCATTTAACTACCCTTATGTTAAGTCTATTCTAAAGCTACAAAAATTACAGTGAGCACATAATAATATCATGAAGCTACTGTAAAATTTGCAAAGCTAAAGCTATCACCATTTTGCCACAAAAATTTCTACAATAATTAACCTAATAATATTAAGCACTCTCAAATGATTTAATAGCTCTTGATATCGACAAGTATATATATAAACTAAATACTCTAACAGATAGAGCACAATTTTAGGAACTTAACAAAATTAGTTTCATAATTTATGAATACCTACATGATTTTATATGATTTACCAAAGATCAACTCAGAAATACAAATGAAAAGCTATTTCTAT
This sequence comes from Miscanthus floridulus, assembly GCF_019320115.1. Lineage (NCBI taxonomy): Eukaryota > Viridiplantae > Streptophyta > Magnoliopsida > Poales > Poaceae > Miscanthus > Miscanthus floridulus. The sequence continues at coordinate 9,766,338 of NC_089585.1, forward strand.
TCTCCATGAAAAAGCTAAACTGATTTTGGTCCAACGCGGCACACGCGACGCAATGCGTGCGTGTGAGCACACGGTGGCCCACGGTGTGGCCCACACAGCACCGGCCCACACACGCGAGGCGGACCATGGCGACAAAGCCTGCACGCGCTGGCACATTAGCAAAAATGCCCTCACGTTATCAGAAAATAGCGCGAACAATACACGTACTATTTCTATAGACAACGACTTTCCAATGGAACCTTTGGATCTTTCTCCTCTTTACAATGGCAAGGTCCTCAACCATCCCGTGTTCTTCAGGCCGAACGGCATTGTGACATAGCAGAGCAATCCGAATAGGGTGATGAAAGATGTCACGAGCTGGTCAGACTCTTTCATCATGATTTGATGGTACCCGGAGTATGCATCAAGGAAACAAAGGGTTTTGCACCTTGAGGTTGAGTCGACTACTTGGTCCATGCATGGCAAAGGAAACGCATCCTTCGGACACACTTTGTTGAGACCCGTGTAGTCAATACATATTCTCCATTTCTCACTCTTTTTTTGTACAAGAATAGGATTGGCTAACCACTCGGGGTGGTATACTTCCTTGATGAACCTAGCCACCAAAAGCTTCGTAATCTCCTCACCGATCGCCCTGCATTTCTCCTCATCGAAGCGACGCAGGCGCTGCTTTACTGGCTTGGAGCACCTTCTTGGCGCCCTCTATAGGCTCAAAAGACTTGATCCACCGCTTGGGGTTGGGTGCTTCTTCGATGACCTCCTCCCTAATGGTCACAAGCTCTTTGGAGGCGATGATTGCCATGGTGTGTTCGTAGCACTCGATCTCGCACTCATAGGCATGCTAGAAGGAGGTGCCGATCGTGATGACCCCGTGTGGACCCAACATCTTCAACTTCAGATAGGTGTAGTTGGGGACGGCCATGAACTTCGCGTAGCATGAACGTCTTAGGATGGCGTGGTAGGTTCCATAGAACTAGACCACCTCGAAGGTAAGGGTCTCCATCCTATAATTGGTCGGATCCCCAAAGGTGATGGGCAGATCGATCTGCCCAAGTGGCATGACCTACTTTCCTAGCATGATGTTGTGGAAAGGTGCCCCGGTCGGTCGAATGCGCGCTCGGTCGATGCTCATGGCGTCGAGCATTTCAGCGTACATGATGTTGAGGCCACTGCCTCCATCCATCAGCACCTTAGTGAGCCACTTCGTGCTGATGGTTGGATCAACCATGAGCGGATATCTTCCCGGCTGTAGGACGCTTTTTGGGTGGTCGGTCCCATCAAAGGTTATGGCAGACTCCGACCATCGAAGGAATGTAGGCGTGGCTGGCTCAATCGTATAGACCTCACGGCGTGCAAGCTTTTGGCGGCGCTTAGAGTCATAGGCCGCTGACCCTTTAAAGATCATGAGGCAGCCATCCAGAGTTGGAAATCTACCATCCTTCCCCTCAGCATCGCCTATGGCTGGCTCGGTCTTCTTCCTATGCTCCTCTTGTTGGAGCCTCTAGACAAGAACCGCTTCATGAGGACGCAATCCTTGTATAGGTGCTTAACGGGGAAAGCTTGGTTCAGGCATGGCCCTTCGAGTAGCTTCTTAAAGTGGTCCGAGGTACCCTCAGTGGGCTTTTGACCCCCCCTTGCGGTCGGTGGTGGCCACGAGTGAGCCCTCGTGTTGCTGCTTGTTCTTCTTCTTGCTAGGGCGGTTGGAGGCACCTTCATCGCATCCTCATCCCGCTTTGCCTTGCCTTTGAGGCGGTCAAAAATCACGCGGACCACCTCCTCGCCCAAGGCGTGGCTAGTGGCGATGTCGAGGAGCTCCTTGGTGGTTGGTGGGCCCTTACGTCCTAGCTTATGAACCAAGGACTCGTAGGTGGTCCTAGATAGGAAGGCTCCTATGACGTTGGCGTCGATGACATTGGGCATCTCATTGCACTGCCGGGAGAAGCGCTAGATATACCCACGAAGAGTTTCCCTGAACTTCTATCAGTAGTTTTTAAGATACCATGGATTCCCAGGACACGCGTATGTGCCCCAGAAGTTTCCCACAAAAATCTCTTTTAGGTCCGCCCAACTTTGGATTTGGTTGGGCGGAAGGTGTTCCAACCACGTTCACGCCGAATCAGCCAGGAAGAATGGAAGGTTGCGGATAATGAAATCATCATTATCCGCTCCACTGGCTTGGCAAGCAAGCCGATAATCCTCGATCCACAGTCTCAGATTCATTTCCCTAGAGTATTTTGGGATGATGGTCGGTGATCGGTACCACGATGGGAAGACAGTGTTGAGGATGTGTCGGCCAAAAGCCTGAGGTCCTAGCAAGTCGGGGCTCGGGCTTTAGTCCTCGCCATTATTGTAGCGTCCGCCGCGATGAGGGTGGTAGTCATGGCTAGCTTCCTCCCTCGCATCGCCGTGGTCATGCCTGCGGGTGTCGAGGGTGTCGCGGGCATCATGGTGGAGGCCAAGACGCTAATGCACCAGGACCATGATGCGTGGCCTGCTGCCTTGCTACACCTGGTGGACTAACACATCCTTGTTGGGTTGCTCTAAAGGCATGCGCTGGCTGGCATCAAGCTCACTTCATTAGGACAGTGAGCTCTCGGCCTACTGCGCCGCCGCACGCTCAAGTAGCGTGCGAATCTCATGACGGCCCTAACGATCCTCGGGCGTCGTGGGCTCCGGTAGCCCCTAGAGCAAGGCCGCCACAGCAACAATGTTCTGGCTTGCCCGGGTGAAGTATGGGAGGGCTTCGCTGTCCTTGATGATCCGCCGCTTCACATCACGGGCCATGGCGCGCGCACACCCACCATCTCCATGGTGCTCGATCTCTCGCTCGAGCACCACGCGTTCTTGCTCGAGCTAGGGTCATGCTTCCTCGAGCTCTTGGTGCTAGGCCTTTAGCTACTCTACCCATAGGCGAGGTGGGCCCCCTGCATCCCCCATGACCTTGTCATCGAGGTCGTTTGTTGGGGTAGCCTCTCCCTCATGGATGCTTTCGATGTATCCCTCGGGGGTACCTAGCATGAAACATTCACGCGAGGGGTGATGTCTCCTCCTGCTGGAGTCGGAGTCAGAGGGCGACTCTGATTCTCCCATGAGGAGGTCGTGAAAAGATTTCATGACATACTCGGTCATTCCCATGAACTCGTCGTTGATAGGGGATGAGGGCACGTGTTGCGCCATAAGATGACCAACGGTCTCTGCGACATCGCGCAGACCGAATAGGAACATTATCGGGGCACTCCGAATGAGGTATTCTGGGGAGTGCAGCTCTCCTCTAGCAAGCTGCATCATGGCATTGGCGAACGAGAAGGTGAGGTGACCCAGGTCCTCCTGGGACGGTCGAGATCCTAGGAAGTCACCGAGCTGGCGCTCTAGCCTCTTGTAATCAAAGTCGAGGAGCTGGTTGCCCCCGGGGGCATGGGCCTCCGGTGCGTATAGCTGCTGCTCCATAAGCGCCTCGGCGATCGCATCAAGGCCAGCAGAGTGGGGAGGTTGGACGGCGATGGGAGCCTGCGCCAACTCTCCTTCCACGTGACGATGAAGTCCAGGTTCCTGAAGCGCACGTGCGTGCCCAGGACCCAACTGACGCAGTGACTAGCCATCCGAGGCCTAATGTGGATGTCGAGACGCGCAAAAGGCCCCTACCTAGTGCGCCAACTGTCGGTGTTTTCGGACCACCGACGGATAAATTTGTATTTGTGCGTCTGGCTCGGATGGTGTGCTCAGAGGACACAAGGGTTTATACTAGTTTGGGTAGAATGTCCCTACATCCAGTTCACTGCTACTCGTGTTATCGGCACTCGGTTTGTAGTAGGGGTTACAAATAGGCGAGAGAGGGAAAGGATTCCTAGTCTCTGGTGAAAGGAGTGAACGGGTGCTAAGAGCTCGATTGCTGCTTAGCCGTGTGCTCGTGTCATGCTCTTGTGTGTTTTTTTTCTCATGGTCGGATCGATCGTATCTCGATCCCCTTCATGGGATGGCCTACTTTCTCTTTTATAGGCCAAGAGAAAGCGTGGGTTACAGCGGAGGAACAAGGAGAAGAATGAGAGAGAGGAAGGCTTCCAGGATCGTCGGGTCCTTCTTCTCATTCATGCGGGCCTCGCCGATCCTATAGATGCCAACAGGGACGGCTCCATGTCGTGGCCATGTTCGTCACTGGAGCCATGCGCAGGCGTCATCTGCCGATCATGGTGTTCCATTCCATCCCGGCGGACGTCGTGGTGAACTGACGCGCCTGTCAGCGTTCGTACGAGGGTTAGGTAGAACAACACCGGCACACCCGATGTTGTTCTTGATGTGAATCCTCAGGTATGGTCCGTCATGGCAACGGGTTATATCGAGGCATGCTAGTCTATTTTTTGGTGTCAGAGTTTTGATTCAGGCCCATATGCTTGGACCTAGGGTGGTTGGCGGCTGTATAGGTCCCCGTCAGACGAGACGAAAACCATGGCCTTGGGGTCGGGCAAGACGGAGCCCGCACCCGAGGGGTCGGGTGAGGCGGAGCCCATGGCCTTGGGCGAGACCCCCTGCGGCCTTAAGGTCAGGCGAGACGGAGCCCACAGCTTTGGAGTCGGGCGAGACAGAGCCCGCACCCGAGGGATCGGACGATGCCGAAATCATGTCCTTGGGGGAGACCCCTGCGGCCTTGGGGTCGGGCTAGACGGAGCCCGCACCCAAGGGGTTTGGTGAGGCGGAGCCTGCAGCCCTTGGCGAGACCCCCGCGGCCTTGGGGTCAGACGAGACCTTTTAATACGTCTTGATCCACCCGGAAATGTTAGCGTGGGCGCTAACTTCCTTGCTTTGGGTATCCCTAATATCGATACCCAACGAATAGTACTTGGAAAGCAGCTATTGAAGTGCCTGAACCGTGACTCGGGGCTCTTGGTGGGTTTCAACTCTAGCCTACCCAACTTGCTTGGAACTGAAATGCTATGTTGTTGTTTGTTTGTTTGTACAATGGACGTCTCTGGAAAAGATTACATGCATGAACAAATGATATCTAAGCTCAGATAAAAACAATAATAGCTTTCTTTTTTAGGAAAAAAACAATAATAGCTTCTTTGAGCAAAAAACAATCTTTAATGATTTAAGCCACGCCGCGTCATCGTGATGTCATCTGACAAATCTGAACCGTTAGATAACAATGTATCAGCATGAGTGATGCCAGTAGCAACCAGTTTCTTTGGACTTCTAGGGATACATAACTCTAGAAAGTTAGACATAGGTAGATAAAAAATTACATACTCCGTGACCAGAGCTTAAGCTTCTAATAAAAAACGTTAAGGGGACTCTAGAAAGTTATAGAGAAGTATATGTATATAAATATAATATGAACTTTAAACGGATTGGAATTTGTGGGATCTTCCTAGTGCATAATCCCAGAAAGAAAATTTATTAACCAACGGGGAAAAAAGTGATGGGAGATTAGAGCAAAACCTTGCTGAGCTCGGCGTCCAAACCCGCCGGAAGGTTCGCGGTGGTGCAAGCGAAATCAGAACTGAGTAGAGCAGTGTTACAACGACAACAAAATACGGCTGACATCGTGAAGTTTTACTGTCGCTCAGCGGAGGGCAGATGCGTGATTTGTTGCTCCCTGCTTGTCGCAGTCGACGACGGTCGCAGACTGGCAAGCAGCCGCCGCCGTTGAATGGGAGAACGACTGAAGAGTGGGGAACGTGTGCGTGAGCTTGACGGGGATTCCGTTGGGCCTCCGCGTGCTGCGAATTTGAGTACCTGGGGCTGGCGGCTTCAATTTTGGCCCACCAGCAGAAATTGGAGTAGAGGCTACCAAAGCACCCAAGGCCCAAAGGAGCCTGGCTCGCATAGCCGCATCTAGACTGAATATGCAATAGTTGTTCGTGTTTACTGAATTTGAGCGTTTAATTGATTAGATGCACTAAGATATTTGGTAATTGGTATATAAAATTAAAATGGAAAGACAAGAACAAAAATAGTATTTACTTTGTTTATACTTTACAATACTTATTTTCTAAGCCTCAATTTATTTTTGCAACATACTGATATACTGCAAAATATGCTAATTATTTGCTAATATCATTTCATTCTTGCTTTCTAGGAGCGAGGTGCTGGCTGCTTTTGCACGCTGAGGAACAAGCCCAGACCTTCACCCAGGCATCCAAACATTGAGCAGCTACATGCACGAAGCCTAGTCAGGACGTTCGCAAGGAACCAAGTACATTTAAAAAAAACACACACACAAGAATAACGCTGATAAATTCTAAATTCAAAAAAATGCAAACAGCCGAAAACTTAAACTCGAGTGAATAGATTTTAACATAAAAACTGAGCTAGCTTGGTTGATTCCTGCTTGCTGTTGCAGTTGTAGTGCATTTCTCGGACTCATGTGTGCGTTTTGTCCGGAGTCCCGCACTTGGACAGGTCCTTCCATGTGAACTTCTGCCTCTTCTTCTCCTGCGGCATCAGGCCCGAGTAGTTCTTCCATTGGTCGAGCACGTCCCTTAGGTCGTGCAGCTTGTTCCCGAGCCCCACGCAGCAGTTGGCGTGCATGGTGCACGCCGCGGCCATGTCGATGTGGAAGATCCGGCAGAAGCTGCCGAAGCGCGCCTAGTCGAGGAACTGGACGCGCGCGCCCAGGTCATGGGCGAGCTCGTGCTTGATCTCGTTGAAGATGGCTTGCTCGTGGTTCGGCGGGAACCGCGCCCGCGCCGCGCCACCGCCGCAGCATCTCCACCGTCCGGTTCGTCGCCTTCATGTAGAAGAACCCCGTGTTGGGCCAGTTGTCAGGCTGTCGACGTCGCCGGAGAACACGTCGCTCGACGTCGTCATGTCCGCGAACACGCTGATGTGCCGGAACGGGTTGCGGAACCACAGGATGTCCACGTCCTGCACGGCACATCTTGGACAATCGCCGCCGTCGTCAGCCCAGATCAGGAGGAAACTTCGGATTATTCAACGATGATTGGTGCCGACGCGTACCGTGAAGAGGAAGCTGTAGCCGAGCTCGAGGACGCGCTGCTGCAGGGAGAGCTTGGTCCAGACGAGCTCAACGTAGGCCTCGGTCATGTAGTTGTTGGCGGAGCTGAGGTCCATGGTCTTCACCTGCAGGAGGTAGCAGTGTGGGTGCACGGCCTTGCAGTAGCTGAACGCCTTGGCGTCGACGGCGACGACGAGGACATTGTCCAGGAGGTGGCCGATCCCTTCACCGACCTGGAAGCTCTCGCGGAAGAGGCCGAGAAGCGAGTTGGGACGCGCGAACGCTTCGTTCACCGACGTGATGATCACCGTCCTGTCGTCGGTGGCTACCTTGGGCAACATCTGGGCCAAATCTGCAAATTCAGACTGAGGAAGGATCCCATCAGTTTCGCCATTCTGGCATTCAGCTTTCATGCGAAGCAAAAATCATTCAGATTTCCTGAAATTGGCTGTACGACCCCAGTTTTGCAGCAATGGTTAAAGTTAACTTCTCCCTCTGTTTCATAATATTTGTCATTCTGTTTTAATCTCACACAAGACACAGGAGTATTAAAGAGAGAAAGCAACGCTCTAGCTTTTCGAGGACAGATCATTGAGCATGTAAAATTATGCACGTGCCCTTGCTTTTTTTTTCCTCCATTGCATTCCCTTGGGACATTCTTTTATGGACAGAGGGAATGCATCAAAGTTCTTGCATGACTTCATCACTAGACGTGGTGTGGTTGCCGATTTGATTGGATGTGGTATGTACATCGATGAAGGGTAGGGACTAAGTTCATAATGCTTTGGAACGTGCCAATATGATAATTTAATAAAACCTTTAATCCTAGACTTACAAACATTATGTAACAGGGGGAGTATGTAGGAGTAAGCATATTGCTAATTGTATTTTCAATTTTCCACAAAATGAAAACAGTGCTAACTAGAATTATATAATGTGCGTTTGTTCTTCCAATAAGAAACGAATAAGGCTATTATTTGCAATGTACAGTACTCTCCACAATGCAGGATACTACATCTCTCCTGAAATATAAAAGGATTTTGCTATGTACCTGAACAAGCACTTGTACATCTAGAATTTCTAATATTTCAGGACAAGGTAGTATTATACTATACTCTAATATCCAAGACAATTGATTGTTGTGATGTTGTGTTATGACAATGAACATAAGACATTAGATCATTATATATTATGCCAAAGTTGTATGGTACATGAGATAGAACTTTAATTTCTTCTCTTTTTATTAAATGTTATGTTTAGCACACCAGAAAAAAAAAATCATATGTAACACCTATAATCAATGCGTATGATAGAACTCATGATGTTGTAAAATACAGTTTGCCACGTTCTACACTGGATGTAGAATAAAACCTCAGATTTAGTATTTATTTCAAAGTTTTCCTACTAATGATAGTTAAAGATATATTTGAGAACAATATATTACTGATGGTTTAAGATATATAGATCTAAGCATTTAGCAGAGTTAGATGTTTGAATTTAACCATCTGAGAAATACAAGCACCATATTTCTTCCTTCTCACAGTCATCAGAAGAATGAAAGAAAAATGGTGGCCATATATATGATGGGAATTAAAAAAAGGTTAACACAAATTTCACCTCGGAAGAATCTTGAGATATGATACTATCTCCCGGAGAAGCTACTCCAATCCCGGTGTAGTAGCTCTTTTCTAGCATGCCCAAGGACCTGCCGAAGCTCGCGAGCGCAAATAAGATAAGCAGAGCAAAGACGGTTGCAAGCCACATCTCGAAGACAAAGAACGCAATACGACGGAGATAACCCTTCTGGGGCTCCATGGCCTTGTCTGAGAGAGGAAGTGGAGAGGTGAAATGAACTTCGAAGTGAACGAGGCATATATGAGACTGAATTTGAGGGTATATTTATAAGAGGATTTTTTATGTATAATATCCGTTGTATAATAATATACAACAAATAAATTTGGCAGGGTTTACTTAGGTGCAGACTGCTGACAAAATGATAGTTTCGCCCTATTAAGGTGGCAGCATGCATGTATATGTTCTAGATAGATACTACTACCTCCCGTCATAGAAGTACGTAGTAGTCTAGTAGATATATTTGACGTCTTTAATATTTATCTTTTGATCGTTAGCATATTCTAGAATGCATTTTAGAAACCCTCTGAATTTAGGCATCTGCTCCGGTACTCCTCCCTGGAAGATTTACATGAATTTTAAAAAATCCAGATAAGGTAATTAATTTTTTTGCTAATTATTTTCTATCTAGGCCACGCTTGGACCAGCCCGTCTGTCTAGCCCTGAGTCCAGCCCGTCCTAAAGTAAAGTCATCTTCACGGAAGGAGACGGCGTCATCCATTCATTCGTCGAGGAAGGAGACGGCCTAGATAGAGCGACGAGCGACACCTCGGCACCGCGGCAACTCGCGCCCCGGCGCCATGTAATTTCGTTTCTAGTAAGGCCCCGTTTAGATGCGAATTTTTTTTTTTTTTTGGCTTTGGGCTACTGCAGCACTTTCGTTTGTATTTGGTAAAAATTGTCCAATTATGGACTATTTAGGCTTAAAAGATTCGTCTCGTCAATTACGGACAAACTGTGCAATTAGTTATTCTTTTTACCTATATTTAATGCTCCATGCATGTACCGCAAGATTTGATGTGACGAAGAATCTTAAAAATTTTTAGATTTTGGGTAGAATCTAAACAAGGCCTAATAATAGTCCCCGAACAGAAACAAATGGTAAAGCTGCAACAAATTACGAGGCCCAATAAAAAAGACCAAATACGAGACCCAATAGAGACAACCGCATGAGTTGGGCTTTAAGATTCCCACGGCCCTAGTGGCTGGGGCCCGCTCAACCACGTGGCCGAATCTCACACCCACACTCCGGATCAGCTTGCTCGTCGAACCTGTCCCCCTCACCGACCGCGTAAAATACCGGAAGAGCCCTTGGCATACAGCCACCTTAACCTCGTCCTTGAGCCCACGACATAAACCTCCTGCAGGGTGCATTTGTCATTTCCTGCCCCGCCCGTCTTTTACGCACAAGGCCGGTGGCTCCCCACTCGCTAACACCCCAAAGCACCCTCGGCATCGCGCCTCGTGATTAGGGGACAGAAGAGTAATTTCACGCCTCAAAAATGTCCTTTCTCCGGTGGTGACCCACCACCTGCTCGCTTTACTCGCCGCGTGCGCTTTCGGCCTTTCGCCCCCGTCTCCGTCGCGATGGCTGACTCCTAATCCGCGCCTTCGTCGCCAGAGCCTGAGCCACTTCCATTGCCTCCCCCAAAACTTCGACCGCGCTAGCACGCTGGACTGGAGGCGAGCGCTGAGCTAGGGCTTCGCTTCTCCAGCGCGGGATGGGCTACCTCGTCCTCTCGCCGTCACCGTCGCCGTCTCCGCCGCACGCCTTCCAATACGCCTCCTCCTCCTCGGGCGCCACCACCTGCCGTCGCCGCGCGCGGCGAGGCGGGGTCTTCGTCGTTGCGTCGGCCGCCTCGCCGCTCGATGGCGGTCCTTCTCCCGCGGCGGCGGCGGCCGCCGATGCCTACACGCTGGCGCGGCGGGTGGTGCTCCTCGGCGCCTCGGCCATACCGTTCGTCAGCCTCCGTGAAGCTGCTGCCGCGCCCACGCCCGTGGACCTCGTGAAGGGTTAGTGCCTATCCTATTCCCTGCCAGTGCTGGTGTAAAATTTGGTTTCGCAATTCGCTGTCAATCGTCCGTCTTAACTTGGGTCCTAGTCATGCTGTGGAGTAATGTTGCGAGTTAAATCCGTATGCAATTATGTGGATTGATATTAACAATTGTTAATTGTTCTGCAATATAGGAGCATGATAGTATCAAGGTGACATGTCGTTTCTGCAGAGGACATTGTTGCTATATACATATATATAGTGCTGCATTGTGGCCTTATATAACAATGCATGAATTGTTTGGGCTTGGCTCAAATGTGCATCTGCCGACTAGAATGAGGATTTGCAACTGTTGTTCAAACAGTGGATACAAGAGTTTAGAATTTGCTGGGTATTGAATCCATCTTGGAGTATGCTCTAAGCAACTTTGATGTTTGTGGCAGGCACGATTTTCCTTTTTGGAGCAGGGCATGCATGTATGAAGAAGAATTAGTAGATGCTAAAACCGTTCCCAGAGTTGAGTTTGCTTCTGAAGAAATTGAAACTTTAAATCAACTTTATGTCAGATTTTACACATCAAAACCCATTAGCTCCTTAATGGTTGCATGCATCTTGAGCGTTGGGACTGGGGAGCATCACTCATACTGATGAAAGAACTAAAAGTTTGGAGTTTATGTAGTAACATACTGTTTCAAATGCTGCCTAATAGTTATAATTCCATGTGTGCAACTTCTTAATTTGGTATTCAGGCCCCTAGTTCTTTATGTTATTGACAACAGGTGTCGCAGGAAATTCGTGAAACACAAACACGCAATCTTGAATTAGTGTATGACTGTCTTCCTTGGAGGTTAATATTCTGGTGGAAAAAGAAATCTAGAATTGGAATAGTGTACTCATTATCCACATAAATGTTCCTAGTGGTATTTGAGTTTGTTTACCACATATGATCAGATGTCACCTTTTCTCAATTTCCCGCAGTTTATGGTGTGTCATTATTCGAAGGGTTTGTTAGAAGAAAGGGGATTGATTCCCCAAGGGTAAATCATGAAGCTGAGAATTGCTACGAAACTTTCAAGATTGGACGTAATTCCATCATCTGTAGACCTAAGGAGGATAAGATTGATGGTTAGAACTTCCACCTTATATGAGTAGTATGTGTGAAAGATAGGAGTTATGATTACCACAAATTTTTTTTTATGGAATTACCACAAATTCTTTTGAAAACTACCATAACACGTGACTTTTAGATTTGTTGTCCTATAGACTTTTTTTGGTCATACTTGCACAGTTCTTTTGACTGCTTATAGCCACATGAATGGATTGAACTGACCATCTAGATATGCTGTATTCTGTAAACTGGCATGGGGCCATGGGGGTCACTAATACATTTTGCTTTGAGATGAGATTGTTTTGACTTAACTAAGTTGGCGGTGCTGCCTCATTGACATTAGGGAATTGAAATATAATTATGCATATTTTCAATGAGTTTTTTCCTGGTCATTGATCATTGAGCACTTATTTATGCCTGTGTCATCATTCCACAAACATAGATAAGTTGTTGATAAATTTCTTCTGTCTGTAGAGACAAAGAATGTCCCTCAATTTGAAGGGACAAAGGGTATTGCAAAACCTGAAAACACTCAAGGAACTCAGGTTGAAGCTACTACTCCTGAAGCTCGTCAGCGTGAATCATCCTTACAGTTGGTGCAAGAACAATCTCCAGAGAATCCACTGGTTGACTTTCTTGGCACAGTTGGAGTTGCTGCCTCCGGTGTTCTTGGTGGGCTGTACGGCACTTCTCTACAAGAAAAAAAGGCCCTGCAATCAATTATCTCCTCAGTAAATCATCTACAAACCTGCAGTTAATGTGTTTTACTGTTTGTTTTAGTTTAGATATGTTGATTCTTAATTTCATATAGCCTAAATGAGAATCATGTGCTCAATTCATGAGGCATCCCAGCATGCACCGCTTCTCCAAAACATCCATGATCTTATCGTCATATAATCACATATTATGCATATATTTCCAGTTAGTAAAATCTCTATTACTTACTAAAACAATGGAGTTGGTGCTCATGGTGTGCCTGTCATCACCCCTACTCTACCCCTATATATATATTTTTGAAATAAACTCGACACCTATATTTCGCTTATTTATCCATCCTTGCCATTTAACACAAATCAGTTTCACCACACTACCCAAATCTTCTAAAAGCATCGTGCGACCTAGCTATATATACACATGTACAATACTTTGATTTGTGGTGTCATGACACGGGCAATTTTTCTAGCATCCTTTTGTATTTAGAGAAAACTAAGCACTGTGTCCAGTGCAGTGTGCACACCATTCTTAGGCCAAAGTACACAGATCTGATGCTGAGCCATTAAATTAATAAAAAATGCTCTTAATGTATTCAAGGAGTTTGACTTTACCTTTTTTTCCAAACTCATGATCTTTATGTTGACACTTTTTAAATATCGGTCTTTTAGCCTTATATTATGGGGTATTGGGGGTTATGCTTTATGCTTTCATCAGCTGTGTTCCTTTTTTTACACTTACACGTCTGGTTTCTTTGGTTTTGTAGGCTTCTATGTAAGCATGTATCTCAATTTCGTGTGGTTTCCAACATTTACACCATTTCAAAGCGCTCCACTGTATATTTTTGTAGCCTTAGTCAAGAAAGAAGTAGAGGAGAGTTTTACACCAGTCACCAAGTAGTAAAGAAATTTTTGTGCACAAGTTCTACTATTCTCCCTAAGGCTGCGTTCGTTTGGCAGGGAACGGTGTCCAGGAACTATTCCTACCAGGAATGCTAGTGTAATTTGTATAGCTAATCCTCACCCAGAACTATTCCTAACCAGGAACGGTCATAAACGAACGAGCCCAAAAGGTAGCGACACTGAAATCTTGAGAGCTTTATTAGTAAACTGAACCTTGAACCACGTAAAATGAAATCTGTTTGTAGTATCCTTCATAATCTGAGGGAAAACGGTTTGATGCAAAATATTTACCTCCTGTTTGTTGTCCATGTTGCTTTCCTAGTCTGAATTATGCCTCTGAGGAACAGACAATTTTCTTTCCTTGCTGCAATGATGGGTGTTTGAGGGAAATCAGTGCTGGTGATATGTTTTTGCAAGTCCAGGTTTTGTTTCATTATTTCATACGTGAGAGTAGGAACGTTAAAGAGGATAAAACTCTGTGAAAACCTAATGATTCATTGTATTACCATTTTTCCACCATGTTTCTGAAAAAAGCCGACATCTGTAATGTCTTATGAATACAGAAAGCTACCAAAAGTATTTTGAACACCTTTGATATGCTAATTGTTCTATTTTCTAAAAGTTGATCTATGGAAATTGGAGACCTGATGTATTCAATGTTCTACCTTCTTCAGACGGAGAGCAAATTGGCTGAAAATGAGGCAGCACTTTCTTTGATGAGGGAAAACTATGAGAAACGGTTACTGCAGCAGCAAGCAGCACAAAAGAAGCAATCTATGAAATTCCAGGAGCAGGAAGTTTCTCTTTCAGGTCAGTTGGCTTCAGCAACAAAGACTTTGACATCACTGAGTGAAGAATTCAGAAAGGAGAAGAAATTAGCTGAGGAACTTAGGGATGAAATACAGAGATTAGAGAGTAGTATCAGACAAGCTGGCATTGATAAGGATATGCTTAAAACTAAATTGGAAGAAAAGCTTGGTGAGATTAATGTTTTGCAGGAAAAGATAAGTTTACTCAGCCAAGAAATTGATGATAAGGAGAAGCACATCAGGGAACTATGTGCATCACTTTCCTCGAAGGAAGTAGACTACCAAAAGCTGACCGCTTTCACAAATGAAACTAAAAGGAGCCTTGAGCTTGCAAATTCTAGAGTACAACAACTTGAGGAAGAGCTCAATACAACTAAGAATGCTCTCGCTTCTAAGATATCTTCTATTGATTCACTCAATGCTAAACTTGAAACGTTGAACTCTGAAAAAGAAGAAGCTGACAAACAAATTAACGAGTTAATACAAGAGTATACAGACCTGAAGGCTGCTTCAGAGACAAGGGCAAACCATGATTCCAAACTACTATCAGAAAGAGATGATGAGATAAAACAGCTTGAAGAAAAACTGTCTGTTGCATTAACTGACTCTAGCAAAGATCAAGAAACAATTGTTGAGTTGAACAAGGAGTTGGATGCTACCAAAATGATGCTAGAGAATGAACTTAAGGCCATGGAAGCTTTAAAAGATTCAATTCGATCATCTGAAGAGGCTCTAAAGACTTCCAGAAGTGAGGTTTCCAAACTTTCCAAGGAGCTTGAGGAGGCAAATGAATTGAATGAGGACCTGGTATCACAAATTTCTAAACTCCAAGAGGAGTCCAATGCGATGCAAGTAGATCTCACTAATAAACTAGGAGAGGCAGAATCATTATCCAAAGCTCTGTCAGAAGATTTGGCTTCTGTAAAGGAAATGGTTCAAAAGGGGCAAGACGAACTTGAAGCCACCTCTGATGAGCTGGCATCTATTGTTGAAGCTCGTGACAACTTGAAGAAAGAATTGCTGGATGTGTACAAGAATTTGGAGTCCACCACACATGAGCTTGTTGAGGAAAGAAAAATTGTGACAACCTTGAATAGGGAACTTGAAGTCTTGGTGAAACAGTTGCAGGTAGATTCTGAAGCAAGAAAAGCTCTCGAAGCAGACCTGGATGAGGCAACAAAGTCGCTAGATGAGATGAACAATAGTGCGTTGTTACTGTCTAAAGAACTTGAGAGCACTCATTCTAGGAATGACACTCTTGAAGCTGAGAAAGAAATGCTATCCAAGGCTCTAGCTGAACAAACGAAAATCACAACTGAAGCTAAGGAAAACACTGAGGATGCTCAGAGTCTGATCACAAGGCTTCAGACGGACAAGGAGAGCTTTGAATTGAGGTCCAGACATCTTGAAGAGGAATTGGCGTTAGCAAAGGGTGAGATACTGCGCCTAAGGAGGCAGATTAGTACAAACAGTTCTCAGAAACCAAGAGCACCTCCCCGACCAAGAGGACCCCCAGAGACTAATGAAACTCTGAAGGAGCAACCTGTGAATGATCATAATCAGAAGAGCAGTGGAGTTGTTGCTGGAACTCCGCAGCCTGTGAAAAGGACTGTAAGGAGAAGAAAAGGTGGCGCATAGCATGAGTGTGTTGGAGCCATCTTTTTTTCCATGTCTTTCTATTTAGTAATTCCATTGTTACTTCATTTTAAAATTGCCATCCTTTGAAAATAGCATCAATAGTTATTCCAGTGTTACTTACATTTGCCTTTTGTAGTATTTCAGTTATTCAATGTATTTTGTTTTAGTTTTGGAAAACAGAGGTCTGTATGTGTATAAATGAGTTACTGAGTGGCCAACATGATGAAATTACGGTATCTGTACTTATGCTAAGTGCTACATACACCATATTATTTCTCATTTTTATAGCAATCATTGATTTGAATCCATGTAGCATTATATACTTAGCGCCCTCATATACTGTTGGATTAACCTACCCCTTCTGGTTAATCATCATTCATTTAGTGAGCCTGTTTTGATATACTGAAAACAGGTCAGTTTGCTTCATGGAAGATGTAGTTCTGAAATCTGCTGAACTGGTGTCACTCTAATCCTTCTCTCTATAAAATTGACACACTTGTCTATGCATTCAACATTTATGAGTCTATGAAAATATTTCTCACATTGGGACTTTAGTCTTTACTTAGGAATTCCTCTGCCAGTAAAACCTAAATCCCTGATATGCCATTGTCAGTGACTGGTGGGTCCCCATGTATCACAGTCACACCGACGGCATATCAGAGAGGCGTAATTTTTTCAGTGGCATATAAGGAAATTCCCCTCAACGTACTGGTGATTTTCACCCTGTTCGCTTGTTGGTTTCAACCAGCCCAAACCAGCCAACCAACAATGTTTTTCTCTCACAACAAACCAACACCAACTAGCCCAGAAACCAACCAGCGAACAGGCCGTTTAAGGAGGCACGTTGACCCAAACTCAAAGTCTTCAAGTACCTGACAATGCTTTATTTTGTCTGAAGAATTAGTTGTCCAGAAAGGCCTCAACTCCCTTGTGATTCTTGGGGGGCTTGACCATTTGGAATCACCGCAATAGATGTGTTTTTGATAGTGTACCTCCTTGTTTAGCTACAGCCTTGTTGCTTGCTAGTCGCTAGCGAGGAAATTCAGTTGTGTTTGGCTGGGGCTAAAGGTATTTCTTACCTTTTCGCCGAATCATCAGAGTAGAGTGTGTTATTTAAGTTGCGGTCATATCCTTATCTTTTCTTGGAGCAAATGTGATTCGTAACTTCTTTTTCATGTGTGTGTGGGATGTTTTGTAAGGGATCTCCCCCTTTCCTTCCTAATATAATAATAAACAGCTCTTCTGCATTTTCAATAAAAGAAAATGTTTAAAAAATGTCCCACATGTGATTTTGATGGCATATTTTCTTCTCTCTTGCTAGGTGCCTTTGCTTGCCCCAAGTTTCTTGTACTCTCTTTGTTGGCTTGATACTTGATTGTTAGAATATAACAGTGCTACAAGATATCCATTTGGGAGTATATTTATTGACTGCTGCACTATTCTTTTTCAGCCATTCGTTCTCTTACCTGTTTAATTACTCATGAGGACCATCTTGTTTAATTATGGATCTATGAGCAGGACCAGGGCTGGAGATAGATGCTTCACTCCTAGCAATATTCTATTCAATTATGCACGTGTTTGTTTTGTTATATGGTCCTTTCTAAGACAAATCATTATCCTACTGCCACATCAACAAGTATTATATTATGTTCTTCTTGGTTTTCCCCACAGCTTGTAAAATTCAACAAGAATGACAGAAGCCAAAATAGTAAAGAACTAAAGATCACTATGTAGTGGTCCATCAACTTATGACATGTATACTGTGGTATATGTTTTCAAGCTATAAGCCAAATATATCGATTGAATGAAGTGGGCCCAAATCATTTGGTATGCTGTTGGGTTCAATTGGCTAGATTGTCCTGGACATGGTACACAAGGAATTTTTGGGACAGTGGGATTGGTGATGACTAGGGTTGAATGGGCAAAAACAACAAAAGGACATTGAAGTGGTGTTAGCCTTGCTCAAAAATAGCTGGCACAATAGGCTACATTGCCAGATTAGGTTGGATTTCTTACCTGTAACACCTCGGTGTTACGATCTTATTTAGCGCCACGATTTAGGCCTAAGTAAAACTTTCGAAATGAGTTTCTCGAAATTTTATTTAAAACATACGGGAAGCGATAAGCGAACCTTATATGACTTAGTTTTACGGACTCGAATAAACGCTTAAGTTAAATAACGTAGTGCGTACAAATAATTGGGAAGGTCGAACGACGATGCTAGCAGACGGTTTGTCTTGTTAGATTAAGCAAGAAAAGTAACTTGTACAAATAAAATAAAATCCATTAATGAATAGAACGATATACATATATATAGAGAGTTTGAATCAAATTTAAATTCAAGCTTTGTTGAAATCGACTGTGCCGAGAGTTTTTTTATTTAACGGTAAAAACCTATCCTCTCAGTACAAGTTGACTGACTGTGGCTTGTTGTTTTCTTTCAATCAGCCTCTGTCTGCCGTGTTTCTCTGTCTTTGTTTGTCGCTGCGCTACTATTCCCTCTGCCTGGCATGCAGGCCGGTCGTCCTAGCTACTGCCGCTGCCAGCCACGCTGAGCAGTCCCATCCTGTCTCCGCGTCAGTGTGCTAGCCTGCAGCGGCTGAGGACTCAGTAGGGCATGGTATGGCCCTCGCCATACCTGAGCTCCGCCAAGTATGCCCCTGCAAATTGCTGGGCGCCATCCGGTGCTTTGCAGTCTAGTTAATTAATTAATGTAGCCATTCATATGATCACTGCTGGAGGCCTGGTGCTGCCGCCCTAGCCCTGCAAGCCGCAAGATGCTAAGATCACACGAAGTCACAAACCTATTTAATTATTTTTTTTGTTCAGTTGTTTATTATTTAATTATTCTTTCTTCAACCGAGAGCACCGAGAATGAACCCTACGGCCTCTTGATTAATTGTTGTTTGTTCATCACTACTCAGTTTAGAAAGCTCAGTTTACGCTATCATCAAATCGCCGTACCTTAAATATATTCCGTCCTCTGGCACGTACGACGCTACCCTTTTTAGAGCACCAGCGGCCAGCGCGCATTTACAGCGCCGCAGCAAGCCCTCACTGCTGAAAACGGCATTTTCCCTCCCCGCTCTCTCTCGGTTTGCTTGCTCGGCCAGGCCGCCGTCGCTGCGCCTCCTCGGGCCATTTTCCTGCGTGTGGTCGTACCTCGCCTCGCTCCACCGCGCTGTCATCCCGCACGCCAGTGCTCGCAACCAGCCGAGCTCCTCACGCCCTGCGCTGGGTCTGCTGCGCAGCAGCGCTGCTCTGCCCGTGCCAAGTGCGCCCGTGCTCTGCCTGCTGCCCGAAGCCGTCTTACCGGTGCTGCCGGTCCACGCACCTCCTTGCGCCGAGGTCCGCAGCACCTTGCCTCAGGCCTCACTCCGCTGGTGCTGGCCGTCCCCGCAAGCAAGCATGCGACGCCCCTACGACCCGCTCGGCACCACGAGCACCGCCACCGCTCCAGGCGCACCGCGCGCGCGCGTCCTCTGTCCAGCTCTGCCCCACTGCCTCTTCCGCGTTGCCCCGCTGCCGCTTGTGCATCCATCGCCGAGCCTCCAGCGCCCCTCCTCCTCCTCGGCGCCTGTGCCACGGTGCGCTGGCGTTCCCGCCGTGTCCCGCGGCTGGACCGCATCGGGCCGCCTCTGGCGAGGCCGCGGCCACTGCCGGGCGCCTTGGCTCGCGTGGCCAGTGGGCCACGGGCTGTCACGGGCCAGGCTGCGGGTGTCCGCAGGTGCGCCTCACCGCCGCGCAGCTCCCGCGATGCTCCTCCGCCGCCGCTGGGCCGCTGGCAGTCGGCCGGCGAAACCGGCCCGATGTCCCCTCCCAGCTCCTCTGCTCGACTCTACGATGAAGACAAGGTGAGGAAGGGTGGAAATCCAAGGAATAGAAATACGTAGGGTGTTTTCTGCAAAATACGTGACATGAGTGAATAGTGCCTATGTCATGTAGATTGATTTAAGTAAAGTACGAGGGTCGAAATGCTATTTGGCACCGCTGATGTCTGGTCCTAGCCGGGTGGGCCGGCCTGCTCGCTGCGCCGCACGTGGGCCGCTGGCCTGCCTATCGCTGGGCTGGCCGGTCAGTGCAGCGTCGAGTTGGGCCTGCTCACGCCCGCCTAGGCCGGCCGTTGGCCTGCCGCCTGGGCCGCCAGCGTCGCCTAGGCCACGCGTGTCACGCCCGCCTGGGCTGCCCTGACCGTTGGGCCGGCTGATGGCCGTTGGTCTTTTTATTTCTAAAACGATTGGCTAATTTAGCTCGGGAACAAATTTGTAAAAATCAATATAAAATTCTGTAGCTGTCCAAAAATAGCGAAACCAGTTTTGTTAGTCCCCTAAAATCATGATCTACCTGTTAGTCTAATTTGTTCGTATAGTTGGATAATATTCTTGGAAGCTATATAATTAATTTAGGGCGTTTTATATTGCAAAGTATAAACTTATAAGAATTTCCATGATACATTGGTAATAGTGTTGGGTCTAAAATTCGTACAGTAGGCTCTTGGCAATATTAGGTACTCGTGGTAATTTTTGTAGCTCCGGAATAATTAGTTTGCTAAATAAATAATGATGGCCTATTTCGAATAATGATTAAATCGTTAGAATGGGATAAAGAAACACCGTTGGTTTATATAACCAAACTAATTGTTGGGAAATAATGCCTTATCGAACAACGTGTATATGTAGCCTAAGTATGGTCGTCGTTAGAACTAGCCGTTAGCTCGAGAGGCGTAAGGCGTATTTATATGAGTCACGATTGCAGTCAATTAATTATATCTTTGCATGGCATTACATTGCATATCATAATAGGGACGTCAATGGATCACGGAGTCGTCGGGAGTTGCTAGAGGAATGGTGCTTTTGGAGATCATGTCGCCATGATGGAAAGCTAACTTCTGATTATATTTTTCCCAGGCAAGCCCCGGTGCATAACCCCTACTTTCCTGCAGTTTAAATTATATATGTGCATTAAGTTTTAAGGAGTTGAATGAAACCCACTTGCATATATATCTTTATCCTATGAGTCTTACTAGTATGACAGGATCGTGTAGATTGCTATGCTACAGGACTCCGGTAGAAGTCGAGTGATTGCCTGTCACTCGCGAGAGATAGGAAATATATTATTGGATTACTATCACTTGGAAAATACGAAAATGGTGACCGGGCAGGGATATGGTTTGGGTATTGGTGGGTGTAAGAAGTTGTGTCGCCGCGGAGGCGGGTCATAGCTTGGTTACACCGTTTTCCCTGTCTGGTCGGTTAAGGACCGATCGTGCATATGACTCTAGGCAGGTCACAGACTTATTATCCCGAGCACATACTTGTGTATGGGCGCTTGGAAGACTTGTTGCTCTCTTGTCGCGGATCCGGCTCTTTCCGGACCGACTGTCAGGGTTTGTTTTTGGTGGAGGAGGTCCTTGCACCGCGCTGAGTCCGGGACTCAGGGGCGGGGCTTGGAGTCCCAGTTTGGACGGGGACCTGGACACCCGGGACAGGAGAGTGACGGGTTGGTCCTGCTTGTGCCCGGGGTACAAGCGGGGCGTGTGTTTTCGGGGTACCCAGCTGGGGGCATTGATTCGCGAATCGCCGGGCTATCCGGTACGGCTTGTCTACGGTTTAGCATCGTAGTAAGAACCGAAAGATGAAAGATGGAAGATGGACAAAGGAAATCTGATTGCTTACCACCTGCTTGAAAGTAGCACAGGTGCTTACATATAATGGTTAGTTAATGAACCAATGCGGCTTTTAATAAAAACCGAATATAAGGACTCACGTTTAGTAATGCTTTCTGCAAATGCAATGAACCCACAAGCCAAATAGCTTTGCATATCCTTGGAGTCTTTTCTTTTCTCCTGTCGGGTAAGTCTTGCTGAGTACAATTGAGTACTCAGGGTTTTATTCCCCCTGTTGCAGGTGACAGGTGGATGCTAAAGCTGACTCTTGTGTGTGGATTCCTCCTGGTGGGCTCAGAGAGGATTTCCTTTACGCCGCGATCGTAGTTTTTATTTATAACTCTCGCCAAATGCTTTTATAAATGAAGCTCATAATTTGTTGTCGTAGTGTATATATCAATACTTCATCATGTCATTAATAGATGTTTATTTCCGCTGTAACTCTGTTCATATGTTTCTATTCCGCTGTTCAATTAAATTGTTTATAACTCTGATAATATGATTTCATTCCGCTGTTATATTAATAAATATTATACTCTGATGTTGTATTAAAAGTGATGTAAGAAATGGTTAAGAATGATACAAGCTTTATTCTCCCATTTGTGATCCTGATGGCAAAAATGTGGATTTTCGGGTTCTCCCCTGGGGTGTGTCCGACGGAACCGAGTAATCTAATGTTTTCCCCTGAGTGCTTAGTGTCTAATGGAAGACAAGCACTCCTGTGAGACATTAAATTAGGCGGTTCTGCCACATTACCCAATTAAATGAACCCATTACCTTGATCTACCTTTTCTTTTCCTCTAGTTATCACAGTTTACACGTGAGATTTGGGAACCCTTGTTGAGCTTCCTCTCTTTTTTGCCCACATGAGGTCTTAACTCATGCATAAGTCTGCCCGATTGATTTTGCAGGTATACACTATAGCTTCTCGTTAACAGGGTCTGTCTTATCATGTACTACTCGGTTCCAAATTATAAGTTGTTTTGACTTTTTTTATACATCTATTTGCTATGCATCTAGATATAATAATATGTGTAGCAAAATTGTTGAACCAAAAAAGTCAAAACGATTTATAATTTGGAATGGAGGGAGTACTTCAGAGTCTGAAATTTTGGAAGTATGTATGAGGTAAACTACATGCACTTTTGACGTCATTGAAAACATTGGCATCATTATTGGTGGCACGTTTATCCCGATTTCGCGTATCGGAGAGCTTCCACGACTCCACGTTACGTTGATGGTGATGGATATGTAGAACGTGCATTTTTCATGCCGTTATGCCCGTTGGGGGGGGGGGGGGGGCGGCGACACGGCACCAAATTTCAGAGGTCTCCTGCATCCGGACCTCGTTTTCAAAACTTTTTCAGGTACAGTAATTAACAAGTTGGCCTGAAAATTGTACGAGCTCTGTCCCTGTTGATTGTGCTGTGCAGAGCAGAGGAACCCTTTTCTTCTTGCCGTCAAAGCAGAGGCTCCCCCAGTCCCCAACCAAGCTGCCCGATGTGTCGGCCGCAGGGAGAACGGGAGATGGATCACCATTCAGGCATTCACCAGTCACCACCAGCCCAGCAGGCAGCAGCCAGGGCATCAGATTCTGATGGACCCACCGGACGAAGCTGAGTGAGTACAATTTTGCAGCGCTGAAAACATCTCCATCCCCAATTACTGCAGTTAATGGATGGGTGTGTACTGGAGCGAATGAATACTCGAAGCAGGGGTGTACCATGGAGTCGATGGACTTCCACCATGGCTGCTGCTGCCGTGGTCGGTTGCAAGGCTACAGCGGTCACCGCCCCTCCATAACGCGAGCGCGTGAGGAAACAGTGATGCGCCGGCCGGAAAAGGACAGGACGTGTTTCTTCTCTTCTGGTGTCTAACGAGGGCACATCACCTTCCTTCCCTCTTGGCATTTTCGGGTAGTCACATGGACAACAGAAACTGACTGTGGTGTCATCAGCACGAAGCTGCTTCGCTCTCTCTGTGAATTCAGAGGCAGCTACACGGCTACACCACGATGCTGAACAGAACAGCTGAAGGGAAGGCCTGCCAGTAAAGCTGGCACGGGGATTTTGCTTGCATTGCATGGACTGGTGGTGATCGCCGTCGCCATGAAGGGATTTTTTTTTTGAAATAATATTATTCTAATAAATAATTGCAGATCTAAAGGTTGCTTTTATAAAATTATAAAACTAAGTATCCTGTCGGCGTGGCAGCGAAAAAATTGAAGTATGGTCTAGTCGGCGATCAGTATGTGGACTGAAGACTAGTCGGCTATTTAGCAGCCGAGTGCAGTTGACCCACCCAATTGCGATAGGCCCATCGGTCTTAGGGTGGCCGATTGGACTACTGGCTAGCAACATTTCCAAATGCACCATTTATTTTTATGTTTTATTTTTTTTATCTCAAATAAAATACCTAAACACCTTAAGAAATATTGTATTTTTATGTAGATACTAAGAATCAAACACAACCAATTTTGCTTGGGTCTAGCATCATTGCTTTTTATAGTTTTCAAATTAAAATTCTTTCCGTAATGATATATTTGAGTTTTTGCGTAAGTTGTTTATAGCCCTAAAATGATCTCCACTAATTCAAAAAAAATCCAAAGTACTTTGTCATATTCTATATATATGCTTAGGTAAAATCCAAAGTTTCTTAGGCCTTGTTTAGTTCGCGGTTAGGAATCAGTATTTGGTACTGTAGCACTTTCGTTTGTATTTGACAATTATTGTCCAATCATGGTCTAACCAGGCTCAAAAATTCGTCTCGTAATTTATAATCAAACTGTGTAATTAGTTATTTTTTTATCTACATTTAATACTACATGCATGTGTTCAAAGATTTGATGTGATTGAGAGAGTGAAAAAACTTACAATCTAAACAAGGCCTTAATAAAGCACGTGTTCAATTACATGCATACCCGCTCACATGAATATTTAATTTCAAAGTAGGCCATGTTCTATTGCTTTGATAAGGTCACATGCAAACATGAACACTGCATTTTTCACACCACTAATTAAATTAGAAGTAGTATTTGACTGTGAACTGAGCTAGCTCAGTTGGTTAGCTTCATTATGGTCGAACATGTCCATCCGGGTTAAGTCCTAGACTTGGCACAGATACTCGTATTTTCCTATATTTATTCAGGATTTAACGGCACTGTGGTTTCAATGGTAGACGCTGGATTTATTTTAAGATTTGATGACGGTGCTCATAGCGGTAGCGTTTGTGTGCATGGGGTGTTGCGCTTTCAGTTGCAGCGCTGGATTTATTCCAGTGTTATATGATACTCTCCGTAAAAAAAAAATACAATTATGAACTACGTTCAATTTAATGATACTTATTTTGTCTCCTAATTGTTAGTATATTTTTATATAAGTTTAGTCAAGCTTTAAATTGTTTGATTTTTGAAAAAACACAATTGTATTTTCTTTTTTGGTGAACGGAGGGAGTAGATATGAACCGTAAGAAATGTAGGCAACTTGCATGTCTATTATGTGTAGGCAACCTCGGTGCCTCAACCTGAAACGCCTATGCCCTCAACCTCGGTGCTGAGACCAGGACCATGGTAGCCATGCGAAATATATATAAAAAACAAAAGGAAAAGGACATGTCCAATCCAGCAGGAGCTGGTTTCGGTAAAAAAAAAAAAGAAAAAAAGTCCATCAGCCTATCGGCGTGTGGACGGTGCGACTGGTTCATATCGGCAATTGACTGGCCGATACCCTGTTGGCAATAATAACGTCCCGTAAAAACGAAATGGAACAGATGGCGACAACATGTCGGCCATCCAGATACCGATAGGTGTCATCGGCCTCTAAACAGCCGATAGGATACTAATTTTGTAATTTTTTAGAAACAACATCTAGATCTATAACTGTTTATTAAAATAATATTATTTAAAAAATAACCCATGAAGGCTGCCAGCTCTGCCGATTGCGAATTCCTACGCCCATCGCGTTCTGTCCTTCTCGTTGTTGGGTCAGACTCAGAGTCGCTACTTGTGTACAGTACTGCTACTGCTGCTACTACACTCGCCTAACCTACTCCGAACCTATCGCCTTGTCCCTTGCGGGCGACGGGTCGCTGCCACGTGGGGCCACGCCTGCAACCGCCGTCCTCCACCCGTCGTCGTCCCGACATCGAGGTGCACATGCATGTGCGCCGTGTCAGCATCAGCGCGGAACCGTCCACCACGCATCCATCCACGGATACGGGTCGCCCGTGTCGCCTCCGCCTCGGGACTCGTTCCGGACTTGCGATGCGTCGCCGTCGCCGTCGCCGGGGAGGGACCCGACCCCCACCTACACGAGTCCTCCGTGGCTCCTCCAGCCTCTAGCGGAAGAACTGCCCCTTTCACTGAACTTAAATTCCGCGTGAAACAGAAAACTTCAGTACTAAACGGACTCAAACGACCGACAGATATAACACTGTACTGTAGGAGTACTATACTCCTAGGCCCAGCTGTTGAGCTTGAGAGGGAGACACAGAGGCAGGAGGGCCGCCGCACCCGTCCTCGTCCTTGCTCCACAGCACTGCTCCTGCTACACGCAGAATGCATCGACGTACAGTGCGCTGCTTAAATAGCCTGCATTTGTAGGTAGCTGGAAGGAAGCGGCTGGCCGCCGGCGTGTCTCCTTTTCCTCTTGCTTGTCGTGCCATGCACACCCTTGCCGTGTCGCCGATCGATGTGGGTCACGGACGACTCACACTGCTACCTGTGTACGTACAGTCATCCGTGCGATCCTGCTCGACTGCCCGTCGTCGTATTCGCGGGTTTCTGTTTATTCGTCGTGCGTCCCTACACGCGAAACGGAGTCCATCATGTTCAGACGACGGTAACACCATAGAGGCTAGTGGTAGCTAACGATGAGAATTGAGAAAGCAGATGGAGATGTGCCGTGGCATCTGCCTGGCCTCGCAGGGAAAGAGCCCCACCGTATAGATGCCACGAACCTCCTCACTCAGATAATCAGATTTCTGCTCACTGATGCCGAATGTCAGTTGGTACATCTTTCTTAACGATTTGCCAGAGATATACTCCCTCCGTAAAAAAAAAAGCATTTTACTAAGACTCAAACAATTTTAAATTTAGAGGTGTTTCGGACTGCTCCGCTCCAGTTTTAACCAGATACTATATCTATATCTATATTATATTTGATAAGATAAATCTATATCTATCATATCTATATCTATAGCTATATATTATCTTTATCTATATCTATCATATCTATATCTATAAACAATAATTAATATTAAAGAGCAAAACTTTCTTTTGCAACGACCCTCCGCGTCCTATATGTGATCGTAGCTTATAATATGTTCGCATAAGAGATAGAACAACTTACATCTAGTAATAGTATGAAATACAATTTCAAAATTGTTGGGTTCCGTTACAATGCATGAGCACGTTTGCTAATCTGTAAAAAATAACTGAATAAGTATCATTTGATTAGTTTTAGGTGTACTTTGATGGTATATACCTATTTGGGGTTACAAATGTTAATAATATTTTCTATATAGCTAGCTCAATTTAACATATTTAATAAAATTTAATCCAGAATTGCAGTCTTTTTAGATTGAGGTAACATATTATTATTGGATATCGTTGGCTTTTTTGTTGGACAAGGTAAACAAGCTAGAGTGAGTACTCACTCCGTCCTAAAATAAACACGCGTCTCATTTCCTAAGAAGTCAAATCTTTTAAAGTTTGATGACTATATATATATATATAATATTAGTATTCATGATAGATCGTAAGTGTTATTAGATTGAGCATGAAAGATATACCTTTATAGTAAACTTATTTATTTAAATCTTGATATTGTTTTCTATATATTTAGTTAAACTTACTTTAGAAAACGAGACGTTCATTTATTTTTAGATGGATGGAGTACATTATTACCCTCGCGCGCACGCGCGCTCTCTCTCTCTCTCTCGATGAAGATGAAAGCAGCGCTTGCTCTCGAGTCTCGACGACTCTGCAAAGCAACAGATGCTAACAAATTTGAGGCATATGTAGGTAGGCGCAGCTGGGTTCGTGACTCGTGCGTCACCAGATTGTCGAGGTTACGGGCCTGTTCGGCTGATCAGATTTTGAATGATTTCAAATGATTTTAGATGATTCAATAGTATTTTATGAGAAAAAACTGAAATAAGCTGAAACAAACTGAAACGAGATGAGAACTGAGCAGCCGAACGTGCAGTTTAGTTTTGTATATGCATACACTGTACATATGGAGCGCGAAACCAAACACGACTAATGTTACAGTACTACAAATCAGTTTTACCACTAACATTACTGGGCATTCGGATCAAGTTGCTAGGGTACTCTGATTACCTCACATGAGGACCTAAAAAAAATCACAGCCCTTGTTCAAAAAAAAAAAAAAAATTCACAGCCATTCGTGCGGCCAGGGGTACTACCCTCTCCTTCGTTATCTGCGCTCGGACCTCTATTCCTCTCCCGGTATTTCAAGTGACCTATGCGTGCCTTTTAGATTTATCATGGAAAAAGTCTACTTAACCCCACCTATCAACCATGGTCTACTTCACCCTCAAACTATAAAATCGTCTATTTTATCCTCTGAACTTTTCAAAATCGTCTATTTTACCCCCTGGGTGGTTTTCGACGGTAGTTTGCTATAGTAACGGTGGTTTGCTACGCTACCTGTGGTTTCACCGTTTTCTTTTTTTACTTATCTTCGCTGAATCTTTAAAAAATCATAGAAAAATCATAAAATAGAAAATCCAATTTTGTTGGACTCCACATGAGTAGATCTACATAGTTAATATATAATGAGGTATGCTTTAGTACAAATGTTTTGTTGTACCTTTAGATTAATTGGAAAATCTAATTTTGTCTGTAATTAATTGGAATTTATCTATAACTAAGTTATACATGGTCCAATGAGTACAAAATTTTTACTATAGTTCAAGCATACAATAATTAGCCTACCATAAAAATTTTACCATAATTGGACCACAGAAGCTGCAGCTATGAATTGTTCCAATTAATTACAGACAAAATTAGATTTTTCAATTAATCTAAAACTACAGCAAAAATTTTGTACTAAAACATATCATATTATATGTTCATTGTGTAGATCTACTCATGTGGAGTCCAACAAAATTAGATTTTCCATTTTATAAATTTTCTGTGATTTACTATGATTTTTTAAAGATTCACCAGAAATAAATAAAAAAGAAAAAGACAAAACCACCATCACTATAGCAAAACCACCGTTACTGTAGCAAAACCACCATCGAAAACCGCCAGGGGGGTAAAATAGACGGTTTTAAAAAGTTCAGGGGGGTAAAATAGACGGTTTCATAGTTTGGGGTGTGAAGTAGACCATGATTAATAGGTGGGGGGTTAAGTAGACTTTTTCCATTTATCAATTAATATGAGCACTTGTATTTTAATAAATCAAACCATAGAGGATACGACGTGTCCATCGATGGCGAGGTACTTCGGGTGAATTTATTAATTTCGAGATCTGCTAGCTCAGTCTCAGATGTGTTCATAAAGGCAAGGTATGTACATGTTTCCATAAGAATGAGTGTGCATACATGTATGAATGTCTACATTTATAATGAATCGAAACGGAAAACAAACACAAAAGCGGTCATGGTAGGGTTCCATAAAACATTACACAAAAAAGGTCTAGTTTTACCACTGTTCATTTTTTAAAAAAAGTTACACGATAAGTCATACTCCCTCCATTCCAAATAAGCACATACCTTGTTTTCTGATGAGTCACTTTTTAAAATTCAATGAAATATTTTATAATACTAATATTTTTATAAGTATCATTAGATCAGACATGGAATATACTTTCGTAATAAATTTATTTGAAGATACAAATATCAGTACTATTTTTTATATTTTTAGTCAAACTTAAAATAAATTTGACTCCTCGAGAAGCGAAATATACGTTCTATTTTGGGATGGAAGAAATATTTTTTACACACCTCTACATGTCACCTTGCAAAGAAAACGTTATAAGAAAATGACAATGACCGGTCACACATTCAAAGGATTAGCACGCTAAGATCACACGAAACTCGTACAAACCACTCGTGATCGAAATCGCAACGGCAGCAATAAGTTGACCTAGCCAATTTAGTAGCGGTAATGCTTTGAACCGGGCGTCCGTCCTCCCGGACGCGTGTTGCTGGGCCATGATGCCATCACAACAACCCACGCTCCTTCGTTTCTAAAAAAACTACTCACCCACTTATTCCTATTCACTCGTTTCTCTTCCAATCGCTCTTATCCGCTCGTCTGCTGCCTTCGAGCGCACGACAGCTGGCCCTCCGAGGTGCACCGCTCGGGCACTGGCCTTGCTAGGCACGACGCGTTGTTGCCCTCTCCAAGTCGCGTGACCGTGGCCTTCTCGCCGCTTGTGCGGCCGATGCCTCTCTTCGCGACGTCTAGCCACTACCGCTGGCTTGTTGCTCACAAGCGCCGTAGAAAGCTCTAGTTTGGTTTTGGTAAGTTGATGAAACCCTAAGTGCTAACCTAGTTTATCAAAGTGATCATGAGATAGGTAGCACTATTTCAAGTGGTGGAGCAATGGTGAAGATCATGATGATGGTGTGACCATGATGATGATCAAGTGCTTGGACTTGGAAAAGAAGAAAGAGAAAAATAAAAAGTTCAAGACAAAGGTGAAACTTGATAGGAGCTTTTTGGTTTGGTGATCGAGACACTTAGCGAGTGTGATCACATTTAGGATCGATAGTCGTACTATTAAGAGGGGTAAAACTCATATATCGAAATGTGGTTATTAAAGTGTCACTAGATGTTCTAACTTTGCATATAGATTTAGATTCTAGTTAGTGCTAACACCCTTAAAAATGTTTGTGAAAATATGCTAACACACGTGCATAAGGTGATACACTTGGTGGTTGGCATATTTGAGCAAGGGTGGTGAAGTTTGGGAAGTCGAGGATGTCACTGTGCTGACCGAACGTAGGACCAGCACGTCCAATTAGTAGTGGAGCAGTGGCGCGGTCTCGGCCTAGTTGACTGGACGCTGGCACGAGGAGGTGAACGGACGCGCAGCCTCTCTATCTGGTCAATGATGGTGTATGGTGATGTGGCGGCAAAACTATTGGCGCGCAGCAGCAGTGAGGACCGAACTTGGCCCTAAGTCTGGTCATGCTCCCTTGAACGCGTCCGATGGAGAAAGTGCGGCTTTGGATGCTCTCTAGAAGTGACCGAACTCTAAGTTGATGGAGCGATTATTCCATCGCCGCGTTAGGTCGTTGGGTTGGCGCCTCGGGCGAGGGCATGAGCAGACGCTGGGCGGCCGCGTCTGATCTCGGCATGGTGCGTCCGATCGTTCATTAACTTGAGCGCGTGATCGAGTTGACCGTTGGGATCAGATGGCGCACATTTGAAGCTATGACACATGGCAGCGATCCCACGACCGGATGCAGGGCGTCGAGTGTCCGGTCGATCTGACCATCATGTCCAGTCACCACATAGTGAGTTGTCCATGGTGCTCAATGGCTCTATTTCGAGGGGACGCCTATATAAGACGTTTGGCCAGCTCTAGCTCACTCTTTTGGCCATTTGCATTGACATAGCAACCTTGTGAGCTTAGTCAAATCCCTCCTACTCATCTCCATCATCGATTGATCATCTTTGTAAGATTAGGAGTGAATCCAAGTGCATTGCTTGAGTGATTGCATCTAGAGGCACTTGGTATTCGTGTTTCGCTGCGGGATTCACTTGTTACTCTTGCATCTAGATGGCTTGGTGCAGCAAGGATCTGAAAGCTCTAGTTTGGTTTTGGTGAATTGATGAAACCCTAAGTGCTAACCTAGTTTATCAAGTGATCATGAGATAGGTAGCACACTCCAAGTGATGAAGCAAATGAAGATCATAGCATGATGATGATGATACCATGATGATGATCAAGTGCTTGGACTTGGAAAGAAGAAAGAGAAAAACAAAAAGCTTAAGGCAAAGGTATAAACCATAGGAGCTATTTTGTTTTGGTGATCAAGACACTTAGAGAGTGTGATCACATTTAGGTTTGATAGCCGTACTATTAAGAGGGGTGAAACTCGTATCGAAATGCGGTTATCAAAGTGCCACTAGATGCTCTAACTCATTGCATATGCATTTAGGATCTAGTGGAGTGCTAACACCCTTGAAAATGTTTGTGAAAATATGTTAACACATGTGCACAAGGTGATACACTTAGTGGTTGGCACATTTGTGTAAGGGTGGAGAAGTTAGAAGTGAAAACGAGTAAGTGTCGCTGGTTATACAGTGACCGGACGCTAGACCTCTGAGGGACCGATGCGTCCGAACATGTGTAACAGTGAGAAGCTGGCGTCGGTCAACTGATCGGATGTTGGGTTGCTAAGCGACCGGACGCTGAGGAACAGTGTCCGATCGAGTTGTTAGATGGCACAGTGACTAGGGTTAAGCACCGGACGCCGGTCTATGTCCAGTCAAGCATGACCGGATGCGTCTGGTCGACAAAAGACGGTTTTAGGAGCTTACTGGAAATGACCGGACGCTGAGGGACCAGCGTCCGGTCAGCTCTATCGGAGCGTCCGGTCAACATTTCGACCATTGAGATCAAACAATCACCATTGAACGTAGGAGACACGTGGCCACCATTGGGTGAACAGATGCTGAGGAGCAGCGTCCGGTTAGTAGGACCGGAGCGTCCGGTCACCCCGCGTTATGCCTAGTGAAGGGGTATAACGGCTCTATTTCATGGGGGCTTCTATTTAAAGCCCCATGGCTGGCTCAAGCTAATACCTTTGGCCATTTTCATTGACATAGCAACCTTGTGAGCTTAGCCAAAGCCCTCCCACTCATCTTCATCATTGATTCATCATCTTTGTGAGATTAGGAGTGAATCTAAGTGCATTGCTTGAGTGTTTGCATCTAGAGGCACTTGGTGTTTGTGTTTCGCTGTAGATTTCGCTTGTTACTCTTGGTGGTTGCCGCCACCTAGATGGCTTGGAGCAGCGAGAATCATCGAGCGGAGGTTGGTGATTGTCTCCGGCTCCAATCATGGTGATTGTGAGGGGTTCTTGACCTTTCCCCGGCGGAGCGCTAAAAGGTACTCTAGTGGATTGCTCGTGGCTTGTGTGATCCTCATCTTGTGTTGGTTGTGTGGCACCCTATTGAGGGTTTGGCATGTGAAGCCAATTAGAGCGTGAACCTCCAAGTGAGTGAATCGCCACAACGAGGACTAGCTTGCTAGCAAGCAAGTGAACCTCGGTAAAAATTCATTGTGTTCATCATTGATTCTGAGGTGATTGGTCTTCATTGTTATTCATCCTTATGATTGATTGGTTCTTTCATCTACACGGCAGTATAACCTTCTTAATCACTCTCTTTACTTTACCGTAAACTAGTTGACAAGCTCTTTAGTGTTGCTAGTTGTGAGAGCTTGGTTGGTTGGTTGGTGTGGCTCTTTAGTTAGCCTTTGAGAGCACACTAACATAGGGTAGTGTCATAGCTCTTGTGTGAATCAACACTATCTAAACTAGAATTGTGGTAGGTGGCTTGCATTTTGAGTAGGCTAGCGCAACACTTACTTCACCTCATAATTTTCTAACTATTTTATTAAGTGTTGTTGTAGAAATTTTATTAGGCTATTCACCCCCTCTAGCCATTAGAACCTTTCAGGATCGTCGAGCGGAGGAAGGTGCTTGTCTTCGGCTCCAATCGTGTTGATTGTGAGGGGTTCTTGACCTTTCCCCAGTGGAGAGCCAAAAGGTACTCTAGTGGATTACTCGTGGCTTATGTGATCCTCATCTTGTGTTGGTTCTACGGCACCCAGTTGCAGGTTTGGCGTGTGATGCTAATTAGCGCATGAACCTCCAAGTGAGTGAATCGCCACAAAGAGGACTAGCTTGCCGGCAAGCAAGTGAACCTCGGTAAAAAAATCTTGTGCCATCATTGTCCGAGGATTTCATTGGTTATCTTGTGATTGATTGTGATCATCTTATGATTGGCTCAATTCCTCGACACAGCGGTATAAATATCACATCCCCGCTCTTGTATTTACATTCCTAGTATTGCTACAATCTTTAGTGTAATTAGTTTTGAGAGCTAACTTATGTCGGGTCTAGTAGTTAGTGAGGCTCTTTAGTTAGTCTTTGAGAGCTCACCAACTTAGTGTTGTGACTTAGCCAATTATGTGCTTAGAGATCATAGTCACTAGAATTGTGGCAGGTGGCTTGTATTTTTAGTAGGCTAGCATAATACTCGCTTCGCCATTTAATTGTCTAACATCTTTGCTAAGTGTTGTTGTAGAAATTTTTAATAGGCTATTTATCCCCCTCTAGCCATTAGGACCTTTCAAGTGATATCAGAGCCGTGGTCACCTTGATTTGAAGCTTAACAACCTTCGGTGTCAAAATGGCTCAAATCAACAATACCAAGAAGCCACCCTAATTTGATGGCTCAAATTATCTATATTAGAAGGCAAAGATGACCACCTATATCAAGTTAATCAATAGAAAGATGTGGAAGGTGGTGGAGACCAAGGTTGAGGTTGCCAATGAGGAGGCTCCCACCGCCGCCAAAGAAGTGCTACTCCAAAACAATGACATTGCTCTTAGTGCCATTCATGATGCATTGGATGAGAGAACATGTAAGTGCATTTGCCCCCTATGTAGGTTTTGGTGTATTGATGACATCCAAATTAGGGACTAATAAGATCTTAATGAGATATATTGCAGCTTTAGTCCCTTGAAAGTTTTAAAAGAGTTGATCTAGGATGAAATGGTATCCCTCAATTCTTCAAGTGCAAAAAGCGAACGAACCCAAAGCGCTCTCCAAAGCCTTTTTATTTTGTTTTGGGTTTAGATATGCTGTACTAAAGGGTCGAGATGGAGGACTAGAGGGGGGGTGAATAGTCCTTTCTAAAAATAATCACGTCGGCTAACCAAAACAAGTGCGGAATTAAAACTATCGGTCTAGCCAAGACTACACCCCTCTATTCATGTTCTCTAGCACCTTCCAAAGATACTAATTAAGCAACAAAGGTGCTGGGCTAGCTAGAGCTCACCTAACCAATTCTAGAAGCAAGGTCACACAAACCTATGCCGCTAGTACTTCAAGCAACAAGGGAGCTCCTACACATGCTAGTAAGCAAAAGCACAAAGCCAACTAAGCTCACTAGCAATGCTCAATAACAAGGCAACCAATGCCAAATTAGAGAGTGCAAATACTTAGCTACACAAACTAAGCAAAGTGACTAACAAGGTTACACAAACCTAATTAGCCACGCAAGGGAGCTACTTCTATGCTACACAAGCAAGAAGGTAACTAGTAAGCTACACAAGCTAACTAATTATAAGAGCAACTACACACGCACAATGTATATGAAAGTAATTACAAGCTTATGTAACGAGGATGCAAACCAACGGGAAGAACAAGGTTGACACGATGATTTTTCTCCCGGGGTTCACATGCTTGCCAACACGCTACGTCCCTGTTGTGTCGACCGCTCACTTGGTGGTTCGGCGGCTAATTGGCATCACCCACCAAGCCCGCACATCGGGCACCGCAAGAACCTACCCCAAAAGTGAGGGTAGCTCAATAACACACTCAACTAGAGTTGCTCTTCGCGGCTCCCGCGGGGCGAGCACAATGCCCCTCACAAAGCACTTCTTCAGAGCGCCGCACAAGCTTCTTGCGGGCTTCGACGAAGACCACCACCAAGCCATCTAGGAGGTGGCAACCTCCAAGAGTAACAAGCACCACCGGCTTGTAACTCGATCACCTAGTGCCACTCAATGCAACCTCACGATGCAATCGCACTAGAATCACCCACTCACACAATCGAATGATCACTATCAAGTATGTGTGAGATGAAGGGCTCCTAAGCACTACTACACCAGCCACCAAGGC
This sequence comes from Miscanthus floridulus, assembly GCF_019320115.1. Classification (NCBI taxonomy): domain Eukaryota; kingdom Viridiplantae; phylum Streptophyta; class Magnoliopsida; order Poales; family Poaceae; genus Miscanthus; species Miscanthus floridulus. The sequence continues at coordinate 9,801,649 of NC_089585.1, forward strand.
TCTAGTGTGCTCTACTCTCGGCCAAAGGCCGACCACCACTTCTATTTATAACCCCATGGGCTAAACTAGCCGTTACCCCTTCACTAGGCATTTTTTGGGTCGACCGGACGTAGCACCAAACGTTGTACCGGACGCACCGATCGTGAATACCGGACATGTCCGGTCGCTATACCAGACGTGTCCGATAGCTACCAGATAGCCATGTGTCCCACTGTTGCCTCCAACGGCTCTATAACAAGATGACCAGATGCACAGTTCAAAATGACTGGACACTCAGCACTGAAACGACCGAACGCTCAGCCGCTGCATCCGGTCGAGTCCAGTAAGCCTCCAGGGCCGACCGGACGCGTCTGTTAGAAGCTGACCAGACACTGAGCCACGATGTCTGGTCGAGTACAGTAAGCACCCATGCTCGATTGAACGTGTTCGGTCACTCCGGACCAGACACTGCCAGCGTCCGATCAACTGTTCTACCGAACACCGATTTTGCGGATTCACACCGGACGCGTCTGGTGTGGCGATCGAACGTGTCCGGTCACTGAGTTCATCGCCAAATACTGGACGTGTCCGGTCACCATACCGGACGTGTCTGGTCACTCTATAACCAGCGTGACTAACTTGTTTTCAACTCTATCTTCTTCACCCTTGCTCAAATATGCCAACCACCAAGTGTATCACCTTGTGCACATGTGTTAGCATATTTTCACAAACATTTTCAAGGGTGTTAGCCACTCAACTTGCCACGCCACTCGATCCTAGCGACGATGAAAGTTAGATCACTCGAGTGGCACTAGATGACCGATATACAAGCAAGTTTGCCCCTCTTGATAGTATGGCCATCTATCCTAAATCCGATCATAAACTAGCCGATATCTTCACGAAGCCCCTAGATGAGTCAAGATTTTGTGCTTTGAGGAGTGAGCTAAATATTATTGATTCTCATAACGTGGCTTGATGTCTTGCACATGTTTTATTTGAACTAGCTAGGAGAAAAGAATTGTGAAAATATTGTGTGACACTTTCAAAATCTAATTTATAGTTTTCATATGTGATTATTGCTTTGTGGAATGTTTGAAACCTAGTCACATGTGAAAATGATATGTCCATCATATTTTTGCCCCATATGATATGGTGAGCCCAAGGTAGGACATTTCTGAAATTTCCTACGTCGGAAGTCTCGGCTCAGGTTAGAAGTTTCGACAGCCGAAAGTCCCAGCTCTAGGGCCAGAACTCCTGACTCCCAGAAGTCTCGACTTAGGTCAAAACTTCGTACATAGATCTGTGTAGATGGCTTTTTAACCACACCTATTTGACCTAGGGTTCATTATTTACCCACGCACCACCTGCATGCCGCCACTATCGCGCACGTGTTTTGGGAGCTCCAGCTCCATCCTCGTCATTGGGGGCTCCGCTCAGGACTCCTGGCTCCACTGCCTCCACTCGACACCGTCATCTTCTCTGCCTCCCTATGCTAGTCATCACCCCTAGGGGTGGAGAGGCCATCCACTCATTGCAAGAGGTGCTTCCTATCGTGGATTTCCTCATTGGTGCTGCGGATTTGGTGTTTCTCCTATTCTTCCTCTCCTTCCTAAGGTACAACCTCCATCGCTAACCCTAACCTCCAATGTACCTTGCAATTTGCTTCTTCTCTTCTTTCCTCTGTCCTCCTCTACCTTCATTGTGTGAATGTTTGTGTGGATTTAGAGCCACATGTATGGATTGGCTACCAACGTATGCTAGAAGTCCCAGCTATAGTCAGAACTCTCGGTCGCCGAAAGTAACGGTGCTAGCCAGAACTCCCGACCTTTTGCTTGCTACTCCATCTATATTTCTCCATCTCTAGGTTCTTGTTCGCCATTCTTTTACCTTGTTTCTTAGTCTCCTTTCATTTTTCTCGGCAGCGATGGCCTCCAGTGGTGATGCCTCTCCTCCCCATCGTAGCGAGAAGCATTCCAAGCAGACCCAAGATCCCGACACATCCTCTCAACCAACTAGACTCACCAAAGTGTCACTCTCTCATGATGCCACTAGTGGTCATGGGGCTCATGCTCGTGCTGCTCGTGCTCAAGCCTAAGCTCCTCCCATTGGTGCCACTGCACGGGTGTTCATTCCTGGTCTTGGTGATGTTCCAGCCATCGATCCTGCTGAAGAAGCCCTTGATCAAGAAGGCCATACTATTGCTGATGATGTGTGCACCATGACACCTTCAGCTCTAGGTTACTTTGGGATCAATCGCTTGATTCAGTTTGATGGTCCCACTCCTACTATCCGGGACTGTAGTGCACTCTCAATCTGGCTAGAGGTTATACCCCTCATCTACAGGTTGATTATCATTGACATGTGGCTGAGATTCATTGCCGTCATGCCCAACACCTTTATGATGAGCCCAAGGATCTAACAATTGAGTACCGGTTCTAAGAGTCATTTCATTTTGATTTCTACCATCACTTCATGTTTCTTTGCTTCATCAACAAGCAAGAGGCTCTGATTACACCTTTAAGCTTAGCAAGCTACCTAGACTGGATATGCAACAACTGCTCCATGACTTGAGAAGGATGGAGTTGCAGCCATTGATGGAGTTCTGGAAGCCATGGAACAATGAGATTATCTGTCAGTTCTACGCCTCCTATCACTTGGACACCCGGGCGAAGACTCATTTCATTCTTTGGACCATTGAAGGCAAGCACTACAAGGTTGATTTCATTACCTTCTCTCGCCTTCTTGGCTTGGACCACAGGGATCGTACCTCTAGTGCCATTACTGACATTTCTGCTCTTGCCATGGATGAGTATCAGTATATGTATTTGGATGGTCATTGTGCTGATGGGAAGACCATTTGGTTGAAGCCCTACTACTACGTGCTAAACAACATCCTCCATTAGATCTTGTATCCCAAGATAGGTGACTCTACCAATCTCCATGAGGATTCACATGTTGTCCTTGATTGCTTTGGAGATGAGTTCACCAAGTTCTCCATCAGCCGTTATATTTGGGATAAGATCTTCATCGCTAGTGAGGATGTGGTAAAGCACTATCCCTATGCTCCATTCATCATGCATATCATTGAGCATGTGTCTAGCATTCACTTTCCTTCTGATGTCCCTCACAAAGTCCTCAAGCTGTCCAACAAGACGTCACTTTAGGCAAAGTGGGAATTAGCGGACCTCACTAAGGGCAAAGGCAAAGGTGTCTCAGGCTCCTCCTCACGAGCTTCTCCACCACGTGCTTCATGCTCTCACCATGCTCATAGTGAGGAGCCTCAATCCTCCTCCTCCTCCGGTGGTAAGCCGCCCAACAAGTTTTAGTTCTTCATGAAGTATATGTTTGGAGCTTGTTATGCTAGTGCTGAGCGTGAGCAAGAGATGCTAGTGAGGATGCATTGTATTGAGCAGAAGCTTGACATTCCCTTTGCTCCACCCTAGGCCTTGGAGCCACTTCATGATCCTTTCAAGCTTTATGATGAGGCTTGTAAGGAATACTATGGAGAGTCGTCCGATCAGCCCCGTCCCCATGGCAAGTCACAAATGGATATTGATGAAGAGGAGTACCGAGAGGAAGATGATGACAACGACGATGACGATGACGATGATGGTGGTGGTGGTGGTGACCAAGACAATGATGAGGACTACAATGAGGAGTAGTCGTTTCTTTCACGTGGCCTACCCCTTTTGGCACTTGTTGATAAAGGGGGAGTGTTAGGCTTTGATCTTATTGTAATAAGTTAGTTGGTCATGTAGAGTTGGTCGCTTAGAGCTTGTGAGACTTTAAAACTTTTAGCTTGTATGAACTATGTCATGTGGTGGCACTATGTGATGGACAACTATATTTATGTGATAGATGATTATAGGACAAGCAATGTTTATCTACATATCTATTTGTCTCTACATGTGAATGGTGGATGTTATTTTAGATGGCCATGTGTTGTTTCAAGTTGTTACTTTGAGATCTTGGCCATCATATTTTCTTTTACTTGTTGTATAACATGTCATATTGCATCTCCCTTTTTCACGGATATTCACTTGTTCACATACACTTGTAGCACCCCACGGATTACAAAATTTAGGGGGAGTTTCTATCTTAATATATGCAAGTGATGTGCTGACGATCATCATTGAAATTCAAATTCATTACATATATTAAGGGGGAGCTCTTTATAAATTTTGGGGTTCAAAAGCTTTAAATTCTTATATTTTTATAAAAGCCTAAGTTGGTTGTCATCAATTACCAAAAAGGGGGAGATTGAAAGTGCATTTGCCCCCTATGTGGGTTTTGGTTTATTGATGACATCTAAATTATGGACTCATGAGATATTAATGAGATATGTTGCAGCTTTAGTCCCTTGAAAGTTTTAAAAGAGTTGATCTAAGATGAAATGGTATCCCTCAATTCTTCAAGTGCAAAAAGCAAACGAACCCAAAGCGCTCTCCAAAGCCTTTTTATTTTGTTTTGGGTTTAGATATGCCATACTATAAATAGGGATGCAAATTTAGGTGGTTTGAGAAAGATAGAGTGCTCAACCATAAAAGTAAAATCAAAGAAACATACAAAATCACCTCGCAAACACTTAGATATAGTTTTTAGACTTTTAGTAGCCAGAAGTCCCAACGTGAGCCAGGAGTTCCAGCAGTCGGAAGTCTCGATTGTTAGTGCCAAAAGTCTCGACTTTTGGTGTAGGAAGTCCCAGCGCTTGCTAACTTGGCCGCTAGCCCACCTGTGCACCTTTGTCCATCAAAAGTCCCAATGAGAGTCGGGAGTTCCGGGTGTTGGAAATTCCGGCTCCCGCTAGAAGTTCCGATGCCCTATGACTTAGCCCCCTATCTTGGCTGTGCGTTGGGAGTACCGACAAAAGTCAGAAGTCTCGACTACCGAAAGTTCTAGCATTCCATCGATAGTTCTAGCTCTGGCTATGTTGACCATCTTTGACTGCACCTTGAACAATGTTTTGTAGAAGGGTTGAAAGTTACAGCGATTTGTGTTGAAACTTTTGACTCAGATCTGCATGGTTGGTTTCACTATGAGTATAAATAGCTCTCTCCTCTCTTCTAACCATGAACCACTTATTCATTGCTCACCAACCTTCATCCCAAATAGCTTCCAAGCATTCAAGGCACCCCTCTCCTCTCCCTTTTGCTCCAATCTTTGATTCCCGTAGGGTTTTGAGTGAAATGAGAGTGGATGGAGTGAGAGAATCACTTTGACAAGCTTGAGCACTTGATTTATTCATCAAGCTAGTTGGACTTGCGTCTATTACTCTTGGGTTCTTGAAGCCCTAGCTGGCTAGACATCGCCCAAGAGCTTCCATCTTGTGGAAGAGCCTTGGGAAGTTTGTATTACCCTTGATTTCTTAGTGGAAAGCTCAAGTAACCTTTGTGGTTGCTTTGAGAGATGCAAGGAAGTGGAAGAAACTCCGACCTTTGTGGTCACCTCAACAACGAGGACATAGGAGCTCCTTTGTGGGGTTGCCAAACCTCGGGATAAATTCTTGTGTCCTACGTGCTTGTTGTTGTTGCGGTTTGTGCTATCATATTTGTTCTTATTGGTTTGTCTTCCTCTCTAACTCTCCTCTTAGGGTTTGGACTCGATCTATGAAGTGGTGACCTTCTAGCATCAAATAAGCAACCCAACACTTCACCTTACCACTAGAGAGTGGGGTTGTAAGATATTTTCACTCAAAGTTTGTTTTGCTCTTGTAGTGCAAATTCTCATAGGTGATGGAACTCCCGACAATTTGCGTTGGAACTTCTAGGTGGCGAAAGTTCTAGCCTAAACTATTGGGACTTCCAACTGTCACTGACATTTGAATTTGAGATTACGCAAAAAATTCTAGATACACCTATTCACCCCCCTCTAGGCATTGTTTAGATCCTTTCAGGACATTTGAGCAAATCAAGAACATTGAGAGGGCTAATGAGGCTTGGAAGAAGTTGGAGGAATTCTTTGAAGGCACTCAAGTGGTGAAGGGTGAAAAGGCATACATTCTCAAGGAGAAGTTTGCAAGCTTCAAGATGAAGAAGGATGAGAGTGTGCCTGAGATATTCCATAGACTTCAAGTGCTTGTCAATGATCTCAAAACACTTGAAGAAGAAGTGAAGGATAAGGACTTCTCCCATAAGTTCTTAAGATGCTTACCATCAAGATTTGGCACATTGGTCACTATTCTAGTGAGGAGTGATTTGGACACCATGACACCAAACCAAGTGTTGGGAGATGTGATGACCGATGACACATATAGGGATGATGATGAGAAGGAAGAAAAGAAGGAGAAAAAAGATGAGAAGAAGAATGACAAGAAAAAGAGTGTGGCATTCAAGGCTACATCATCTAAGGATAAGGCAAAGCAAGAATCATCAAGTGAAGATGAAGACTTGAGCTTTGATGAGATGGATGATGAGAAGATGGCTCTCTTTATCAAGAGATTTAGCAAGTTCATGGTGAAGAAGGCCTACCGTGCTAGAAGGAAGAAATCTTCATCCAAAAACAAGGAAGAGTCAAGAAGATGCTTTAAGTGTGGAAGTAAGGATCATCTTGTTGCTCAATGCCCATACAATAGCGACAATGATGATGATTATAAAAAGAGCAAGAAGAAGGATAAGAAGGAAAAGAAAGAGAAGGACAAGATGGCCTTCAAGAAGAAGAAGGGTGGTTCATATGTGGTCACTTGGGATAGTGATGCTTCCTCAAGTGATGATGATGATAGTGATGATGACAAGACCACCAAGAAGAAGGCTCTTATAAGCATTGCTATCAATGAGAAGCCTTCTCTCTTTTACACTCCATCATGCTTTATGGCTAAGGCCACTAAGGTACAAACTTGTGATGATGGATGTGATGAGGAACATGATAATGAAAGTGGAAGTGACAATAATGATGAATCCACTAAAGATGAACTAATTGACATGTTAGAATATACTAAATAACATTTTGACATTGAGAGAACGGAATGCAAAGACTTACAAAAGGAACTAAAATCCCTTAAGCAAGCCTTTGATGATATCAATGTCTCTCATGAGGCTAGAGGAAGCCCATGAGAAGCTTGGCAAGGCACACAAGAAGCTTGAAAAAGATCATTTCTCTCTACTTAATGAGCAAAATGAGAAGGAGCATGTTATAACATGTGATAAAGGCTTAACTTGTGATATAATTGATGAATTATTCTATAAGCCTATTATTGTTGCTCCCACTAACCCTTCTTGTAGCACATCTACCTCTAATTCATCTAGTAGTGATAGTTTCACTTGTGATGCCTCACTAATGGTTGAGAATAAGACTCTCAAGAAAGAGGTTAATGAGCTCACTCGTGCCTTAGGCAAAGCCTATGGTGGTGAGGACCGCTTGCTTATGTGCTTGGGTAGTTAAAGAGCTTCTCTCTACAAAGAGAGATTGAGCTATACCCCAAAAAATGATAAGGCGGCCTTTGCTTCTCACAAGACTAGTTTTGTGAAGAACAATGGTCAGTTTTACACTAGTTGTAAGTAAGTTGGTCATGTAGAGCAAAAATGCATGAACATGAGGTCTCAAGCCAATGTATCCTTAATTAAGCTTGATTCTTTCTATGTGCTTACCAAGGATACTAATGGTGTGAAGGCTAAGTTCATCGGTGCACCATGGATGGCTCAAAGAAGAAAGTCATTTGGGTATCAAAGAGCTTAGTAACTAACCTTCAAGGACCCAAGCAAGTTTGGGTACCTAAAAAGAATTGATCTTCTTTTATAGGTCAATTACAAAGCCGGAGAAAGGTATTAGGTTCTTGATAGTGGGTGCACTCAATACATGACCGGTGATGTAAGAATGTTCAACTCAATCAATACCAATGGCAATGATGGTTATGACAGTATCACATTTGGTGATAATGGCAAAGGCAAGGTCAAAGGGATTGGTAACATTGCAACATCCAATGACATGAGCATATCTAATGTGTTGCTAGTTGAGAGCCTGAACTTCCATTTGCCATCCGTGGCTCAATTGTGTGATTTTGGATTTAAATACATATTTAGGGTAGATGATGTAGAGATCATAAGTGTAGATAGCTCTAATTTGATCTTCAAAGGCTTTAGATATGAGAATCTATACTTGGTTGATTTTAATGCTAGTGAAGCTCAATTGTCAACATGCTTGTTCACTAAGTCTAGCATGGGTTGGTTATGGCATAGAAGGCTTGGTCATGTTGGAATGAAACAATTGAATAGATTGGTTAAGCATGACTTGGTTAGAGGCTTAAAAGATGTTGTGTTTGAGAAGGATAAGCTTTGTAGCTCTTGTCAAGCCGATAAATAAGTTGGAAACACCCATCCTCAGAAGAGCATTATGAGCACTAGCAAAGTATTTGAGTTGTTGCACATGGATTTATTTGGGCCAATACAATATACTAGCATCGGTGGAAACAAATATGGCTTTGTGATCGTAGATGACTATACAAGATACACTTGGGTATTCTTTCTAGTGGACAAGAGTGATGTGTTTGTAATATTCAAATCATTTGTCAAGGGCATTAATAGTTTGAAACAACCATCAAGAGAGTTAGAAGTGACAATAGTATTGAGTTGAAGAACACTAGAATTGATGAGTAGAGTGATGAATTTGGAACTAGACATCAATTCTCGACTAAGTACACTCCACAATCAAATGGCCTTGTTGAGAGAAAGAATATAACACTTATTGACATGGCAAGGTCTATGCTTAGTGAGTATAATGTGAGTCAATCCTTTTGGGCCAAAGCTATCAACACGGCTTGCTATTGTAGCAACCGCTTATATTGTCACCCATTGAAAAAGAATACACCATATGAGCTCTTAAATGGTAGAAAGTCCAAGATTGCATATTTTTGGGTCTTTGGTTGCAAATGTTATATCTTGAAGAAAGGCACTAGATTGGGCAAGTTTGACAAGAAATATGATAAAGGGTTCTTACTTGTATACTCCACTACTAGTAAGGCATATAGAGTTTGGAATTTGGAAAGTGGTACTCTTGAGGAAGTTCATGATGTTGAATTTGATGAAACCAAGGGTTCCCAACATGAAAATGAGAACTTAGAAGATGTTAGAGGTATTCAACTTTCAAAGGCCATGAAAAACATGGATGTTGGTGACTTAAGGCCTAGGCAACTAATTGATAATGAAGATGATCAAGTGTAAGTGCTCTCTAACTCAAGTGTGCAAGTTGACACTAATCAAGCAAGTACAAGTGACTCTCATGATAATGTGCAAGATCAAGTGGCTAGTACATCATCTCAACACAATGATCAAGCAATTGCAAGCAATATTCCAATACCCCAACCAACTAATATTGCAAGGGATCATCCGTTGGACACTATCATTGGAGATATTTCTAGAGGTGTACAAACAAGATCATGATTGGCTTCATTTTGTGAGCATTTCTTATTTGTGTTATCCAATGAACTAAAGAAGATAGATGAAGAATTTAAAGATGTTGATTGGGTAAATGCTATGCATGAAGAATTGAACAACTTCGCTAGAAATCAAGTATGGGAATTAATTAAGAGACCAAAGGGACACAATGTGATTAGAACCAAATGGGTCTATAGAAACAAGCAAGATCAAAATGGGATAGTAGTAAGGAACAAAGTTAGATTGGTAGCACAAGGATACACTCAAGTTGAAGGTCTTGACTTTAGAGAAACATATGCCTCAGTTGTTAGATTGGAAGCGATTAGAATCTTGCTAGCCTATGCTTGTGCCCACAACATCAAGCTCTATCAAATGGATATCAAGAGTGCATTTCTCAATGGTTACATCAATAAAGAAGTATATGTTGAGCAACCTCCCAGTTTTGAAAATGATAAGAAACCCGACCATGTGTACAAGTTGAAGAAGGTATTGTATGGCTTAAAGCAAGCACCTAGAGCATGGTATGAGAGGTTGAGGAATTTCCTACTCTCTAAAGGGTTCATGATGGGGAAGGTTGACATCACTCTTTTCACCAAGAAGATTGAAAAGGACTTGTTTGTGTTGCAAATCTATGTTGATGACATCATATTTGGATCAACCAATCAAGACTTTTGTGAAGAGTTTGAAAAGATGATGGCTAATGAGTTTGAGATGTCCATCATTGGAGAGTTAAGTTACTTCCTTAGTCTTCAAATTAAGTAGTTCAAGAATGGTACATTTGTGAGTCAAGGCAAGTACATTAAAGACATGCTCTAGAAGTTTGGCATGAATGAAGCAAAGGATATAAGTACACCAATAGGAGCAAATGGCAATTTGGATAGTAATGCAAGTGGCAACATGGTATATCAAAAGTTGTATCGGTCTGTGATTGAAAGCCTACTCTATGTGATCGCATCAAGGCCAGATGTCATGTTTAGTGTGTGCATGTGTGCAAGATTTCAAGCCTTACCAAGAGAAAGTCATTTAAAGGCTACAAAGAGAATATTAAGGTACTTGAAGCATACACAAAATGTTGGTTTGTGGTATCCCAAAGGAGCAAAGTTTGAGTTAGTTGGTTATTCTGACTTGGACTATGCAGGATGCACGGTTGAAAGGAAGAGCACCTCGGGCACATGTCAATTGTTGGGAAGATCTCTTGTTTCATGGTCATCAAAGAAGCAAAATAGTATTACATCAACCACCGAAGCCAAATACATATCTGCCGCTAGTTGTTATACACAAGTTCTTTGGATGAAGGCCACCTTAAATGACATGGAAATCAAGTTTAAGAGAGTGCCATTGTTATGTGACAATGAGAGTGCTATCAAGTTAACCAACAATCTAGTTCAACATGTAAGAACAAAGCACATTGATGTCTGGGGCACCATTTCATTAGAGATCATCAACAAAAAGGGGGCATTTGTATTGAGAGTGTGGGCACCGAAGATCAACTTGCCGACATATTTGTAACACCCCTAGTGTTATGAGTTTGCTTAGCATTGAGATTTAGGTCCAAGAAGGATTAGCCTAACAAGTTTCTAGGTTTTAAAAATTTATAACGCACATGAGGCAAAAAACAATTTCTATGAACAAGGATCAAACATAACTTGTATTTAGTACTTAAATAAAATTGAAGTACAAGTTTAATAGATGGAAAGGCAACTTTAACCTTTGGAAAATAGATGTTGTTAACTAGTGTTTTGAGAGCTCAAAAATCAAATTTGACGTTAAGATAAGCTCTTTTCGTTAAGTCGGCAAACACTTGAACTATTGTTAAAATACCATTTTTGGCGAATTATATTGAGAAAAATAGTTAAATGATGCTTAAATATTTTGCTCCAACGGGTTAGTATAAGGTATGGACTATCGCATGAAATACTTGTTGGTAGCGGTTAATAGGGTTTAGGCCTTTTAAAATTGTAACAAAAGTGTTAATGGCGGTTAGTTTGAATTGAATTCGTAACTTTCCTAAGTATGGAAAAGTAGTAAGACGAGGCGATTTTGACATTTAAATTCTAACAAAAATGTTTAAACACTAGTTGCATGTTTTGGTATTGTTGATTGCATCAAAGTGAGTGCTTGAGCATGGCATAGGTTGACATTGTGTTGGATGTCACGTTGTCCGCTCTAAAATTGCCCTAACTTCACTAGAACGCATTGTGAACCCTGATTCGCTGCTCTGTTCACGAACCGGCACTCGAGCAGTGAACTCATGTTGGCACCTCCCTCTCTGGTCGCTCTCTGGACATGAGGTTTGCTTCGCTAGCTAGGTGTTAGTATCAAATTTTGGTTCATGGAGTTGGTTGAGTCTTCATCGAGTTGGTAAGTAGTTTTTGGCCTGCTTTAATAAGCGTGTGTGTCATCGTTTCATCTGTTTGGCCCTGTGGGCACGGTCACCTCACATGCCTACGTAGCTAGCATTGGGCTCAGGCCTAGGCTAGTCATGGCCTTTCCCTGTAGGCTAGTGCCGCCTACTAGGACAACACCGTGACGCGCCTCTCACCATGCCTGTCCTCTTACTGGCCAAGCCACGCCGAGCCGCTGTACCATGTGTAGCGCCAAGGTAAGGCTATGACTGCTGCCGCTCGGTCATTGTGGCATTTTCCCCATGCTCTAATTCACCTCGACTGCTATAGCGCTCACCCTCCGCCTCTCAACCCACCTACCACGCCCTCATCTCAACACCGTTGCATGGCCGCACGCAGGCGCTAACCGATGCATCACTCGCTCAAGTGGTCATATCTCCATAGCTGTCGTCCGTGCCCTACCAAGACCAAGCCTTCCCATCCCGGTAGCTCACGACCGCTCCCTCCGAGCCACGCCGTGAGCTTGTCCTCGCGTATTTATCGTGGCCTTGGCCGGGTTTGGCTAGGTCAAGCATAGCCATCGCTGCCTGCCTTAATCAGTAAAGCTACGCCATTTCACCTTGCTCGCGATCTGTTGCACGCCACCCTAGATCAGCACTCTAGCAGCTAATTAAGAGCGACCGCTTGCAGGCCAACTCGTATTAGGGCACAGGTGCGCCTCGTGGGTAGCCAATTTGGCAATTTGGTCGCCGCCAACCATAGGCGCCACCACAGCCATAGGTTTGGGGTAAGTCCCACTCCATGGGAAAAGAATCAAATTGAGGGTGTTTCTAAGCTTGTGTTAACTTCCTATATCCAGTGCTCATTTTTGTTTGCCCAGGGCATGCGTCGTCGCCATGCTGATGCCACCTTGTCCGCACCGAAGCACCACCACGCCACCGGGCACACGTGGCTAGCTCGGCTCAAACCCCTTCCGACTCAACCATCACCAGGCACAACCTATGGTGAGCTCCTAATGCCTTCCCACCATCTTGACCTCCTTGTTCGAGCTCTAGATCACCGAAACAGTAGTGCCATCGTGCGATTCCGCCCGTCATCGTGAATAGCATTCGGTGGTGCACCGTGGAGCTCTGTTTCGCTCCTCGTCGTTGCGCGTTGGCTCATAGTTCCCCGTCAGCCCTCTTATTGTGCTGAGTCGGTCCCTGGGTGGCCAGCATGGCCGTGCAGCGCCATCTAGAGCAGCGCCGACAAGCAGCGGGTGTCTCGGGGACTGGCTCAATGTGAGGATGGGTTTGTTGGGGGTGCGGGATGAAAAATGCGCCTCTTATGCAATAGTGAGCAAAGGCGTCGAGAAATAACCGTGTAGTACGGGGACTGTTCTACAAAAGCGCGGGCATGCTCGTGGGCTCCCAGCCATGGGCCACTTGCTTGGCCGGCCTGCTATGCGTGTGGCCTCTCCGCGCAGGCCGCGTTGGACTGCTAGGCCAAAGTGGTTGTCACCGGCCCATTTTGAATTCTAAAACATTTTCTAATTTAGTTTCTAAGGTAAACTTGCGAATTTAATATAAATTTTTGTAGGAATCCAAAAATTATGAAAACCAATTTTATTCGGTTTCTAAAATCATTACCTATCTGCTAATGTATTTTGTTCACTTAGTTTCATAGAATTTTCAAGAATAGACTAATTAATTTAGAGCACTTAAAATGGGGAAAACATGAATTTGTAGGAATTATTTTGATGAATTGGTAGTAGTACTGGTCCTGAAATTTTTATACTAGATTCCTAACATTATTAGGTGCTCACTGTAATTTTTGTAGCTCCATAGGAATTAGTTTGTTAAGGTAACTTAATAAGCCCTAGTACAAAAATATATATTTAATCAATCAAATGTCAAAAATAATAGGGGGTTTGTAGAACGAAAACATTTTCCAAAAATGATACCTCACTTGACCACGTGGATACATGGCTTAGTATGTTAGTCATTAGAGCTAGCTCGTTAGCTTACGAGACGTAATCGTATTTTAGAGTTGCGGTTGCCATTGATTATTTACGTCCCTGCGTTGCATCCACATATTTCATGATAGGAGCAATATTGGATCACGGAGTCATTGAGAGTAGCGGAAGCAGATGGTGACTTCATGATCATGCCACCAAGATGAAAGCTAACTTGGTTATATATTACCCAGGTAAGCCCCAATGCATAACCCCTATTATTCTGCACTTTAATTTATGCTTGTGCATTAAGTTGTAAGGAGTTGAATGAAATCACTTGCATATATATATCCTTATCCTATGAGTCCTACTAGTATGTTAGGACCGTGTAGATTGCTATGCTATAGGATCCGGTAGAAGTCGAGTGATTACCTATCACTCGTGAGAGATAGAAAATATATTATTGTTGTTATTACATTACTATCACATAGAATATATATGAATGATAATGGGAGATCAAGCAGAATGGTACTTTAGATCTGGACTTGGTTAGGCATTCGAGCGAGGCTCGGATTGCACTTGTTCCGCCTATATCGATTGAGGACCGTCTGTTGCATTGGATTCTAGTCAGGTCACAGACTTATTATCCAGAGCACATACTTGCTTATGGGAACGGGAAGGCTTGTTGCTCTCTTGTCGTGGGTTCTAGCTCTTTTCAGACCAACTGATTAGAGGCAGGGATGGTGGAGATCTAAGCACCACACCGAGTCCGGGACTGTAACACCCTGGTGTTACATTGTAACATTTTGCTGAAATAATTCGTAAGCATCTGATTTATGTGCATTGGTGTATGATAGGCTTTATAATCCATGTTTGGCTTGGAAACATTTTTACGAAACGTAAAGAAAAAGGTTATGTTTCGTGTCACATAACGCGTTTATTACCTGAATCAAAATTTTGTTAACACAAAATGTTATAAACATTTTGGGAATGATGATAAAAAGTTGCGGTCGATGACATGGATGGCTAGCGTGTACGTCCCGGGGGTCGGGTTTGGAGTTTCGACGCAAAACCTTTCAAAACGACGCCCTCCGTGGCGGTTTTTGAAGTGGTCGATGAAGCCACCTTTGGCATTAGTTGTGGAACAATTGTCTTAAGGAGTAGCAAAATGTCGCAACTATGGGTGATGGCTCGGTGTACCCCTTGTCGCATCGAGCAATTAGCTTAGCGTTTGGGACATGGCGTACGCAATTTCTAGCTGCTTTAAAAATCGTGCACACCACCTGGCTGAGCGCTGGGCGTGGTCACCACCACGGTCGGCTTGCTAGCGCGCTGTGTCACGTAGGCCTGAGCCACTGCCGTGCTCGGCTGTGCTGACAATGCCGTTCACTCGCACGCCCCGCGCGTCTTGACGCTTTGCCTCACTGCTGCTCGCCTCGCCAACCGACGCGTGGCGCCCGAATCGCGGCCGTGCTCTACCCGCGCCTTGCTCTGCGCCACCATGGCCGTGTCGCCATTGGGTCCTGCGTTCGCGTCGCCAGCGGCTATGTTGGTACCACGCCTGGACTCCCTTGGCTGCTTGTGCGCTGGTCCATGGCCTACTTCGCCATCTCCTCGACGTCGTGTTGTGGTGTCTGTGGGCTGGTACTACCCGCAGGCGAGCCATGCCGCGTTTCGTCGTTTGCTGCTGCGGCCGTGCGAACGGCCGTCGGGAGCACGCCCTAAGGTTCCCCATGGCCAAGCAAGTCAGTTGTGAGCGTTGACGTCGCTGGTGAGCCATACCGCGACGGGACCTCCTCTGTCTCCGTTGTCCCCTTGCCGTCGTGACCTTTTCTTCCAATTCGCCGTAGTGGGTGCACCGCTTTCCAATTGGCTTTGCTTGCAGCTCCGTTAGACAGCCGGTCGTCTAGCCTACCCCACCACGCTGCCATTCTCGACTCACTATGCTTCAATTTTGGACTACCACGCCACCGGGTCCATAAGGCCGTGCCGACGCCCTCCAGCGGCGAGCCAGTCCCGCAGTGCACCTCATGGCGATTCAGTGCACCCACAGACTCGCCATGTCCTCCTGAGCACCCCGTGCACCTCAGTCCTAGCATCATAGCAGGCCAGCCCCACCGCCACGGTAGTGCCGCCGTCGGTCATCACCGCACCGCCGTGAGCTCACATGGCCAGCCTTACTCTGACCGCCTCCAACCTAACCGTCAATGCAGGGGTGTCGGTGAGTGCTCCCTGGTGCTCGCTAGCTCATGCACTGGCCTCACCTTCGATGTTGCTCATGGGAACGCGCTCGCTCTTGCAGGTCAGGAGCCACCACAGGGGAGGGAGGTTGTGCCTGCATCTCTGCTCGTCGTGTCGCCTCCAGTAGCTTCTACGTGCTATCCAGGTACCTATCGACCCCTTAGGTAGGCTGTAGGGGTTCAGGTGAGGCCGGCGTGGTCGCCCGGTGCCGTGCCGTCGCGTCGGTGCGCGCCCTGGGGGGGCCAAGGACCTCCTCGCGGTGAAGAAGAGGAAGTGGGAGGGTGCTGGTGTAAAACAGTAGAGTAGAGAAACAGTACTGTAGAGCTCATAGTAAATGCTGAGTTCGTCGGGGGTGTTCGTGCAATTTTTACCGCGCGCGCAGGCTTTCCCCTTCGCGGGTCGTTGGCCATCTGGGCCGCGCCTCCGCGTGGACCACGCGCCTGGCTACTGTCGCGCGCGGGCGGGATGGCGAGTTGGGTTGGGCCGCGCGTCGTGGGCCAGTCAGGGAGGTTTCGTTTTCTCCATTTCATTGTATTAGAAATTGTTTATCTATTTAGGTTATGAACTGAACTTCAATAATTAGTAGTAAATTGCATGATTGTCCAAAAATAGCGAAACAAAGTTTGTTAAGTTCGCAAAAATATCGACTACCTGTTAGTACAGTTGGTTCCCCATTAGTGGTTAGGATGGTAGGCCCATAAGCTTGAAGTAGAGGGCTTAGCGGTATATCGATCTTTAATTGCAAGATTTGTTGTGGTAAACCGACGATAACTTTAGCTTTGAAATCATTACCGTAGGTTCCTTAGGCATTTATATACTTGTTGTACTGATGATAATCATAGAACGAGTCGTTGGATGACGTAGTTGTTATCCTTGCTTTATCATAAACTGACATTAGGAGTATGAATATCCATAGTCATTGTAAGAATGTAGGACACGGTCATACTTGTTAGTAGTACTGGTATGTGGCTTAGACTTTAGTAGGTAGACCTCACTTAGTAATGTAATAGAGGTACTTTTGCATTGAGAATTGTTGTTGCCATAGTGTAATCATTGCATCGTCATTTCATGTAGATCACGAACAGGTAGACTTAGTGCCCGTCGGTGATCCGGAGTACGATGAGGTGATCGAGGAGTACGAGGAGGAGCTTTTCACATAGGAAGGAGACCAGGAGCCTATTGGTACTGACTTTGCTGACTCGGCACCTGCCCAAGGCAAGCCCTGGTGCATAACCCCTATTTTTAAATGATCACTGAATATATTTATATGATATGCATTTACATTACAGGCATTTTATGGAAGCTACATGCATAAATATATCCACCATGAGTCCTACTAGTACAGGTCGAGTAGCTGCTATACTCAGGATGTCGGTAGCGTGAGTAACCTGTCGTTACTCACAAATAGGTGATTAAACTATGATATCATGATGAAATAATGGGAAGGAAAATGGTGACCGGACAGGGATGTGGATTTGGTACTGGTGGGTGTGAGGGGTTGTGTCCTGCGGCCAACAGGGCATAGCCCGGTTACACTTTTTCCCTGTCTATGTCGATTAAGGACCAGTCGTTGCATATGACTCTAGGCAAGTCATAGATTATTGTCCCAAGCACATACTTGGGTATGGGCGCAGGGAAGGCTTGCTGCTCTCTTGTCACAGATCCGGCTCTTTCCGGACCGACTGATGGGAAGAGGAGGTGGTGGAGGTCCTTGCACCGCACTAAGTCCGGGACTTAGAGGCGGGGGCTTGGAGTCCAAGTTTGGACGGGGACCTAGACACCCAGGACAGGAGAGTGGTGGGTTAGTCCTACTTGTGCCTGGGGTACAAGCGGGGCGTGTGTCTTCGGGGCACCTAGCTGGGCACATTGATTCGCGAATCACCGGGTTACCCGGTACGGCTTGTCTACGGTTTAGCACCGTAGTAAGAACTGGAAGTGGAAAAGGAGAAGAAACAGTATCGATTGCTCAACTCTTGCTTGAAAGTAGCACAGGTGCTTATATAGATTGACTAGATAAAAACTTAATACGGCTGATAATTATAATATATCAATAAGGACTCACTATTAGTACTGCTTTTGGCTAAAAGAAAACCAGCAACCATAAAGCCTAGCATATTCCTTGGAGTCGGGAGAGTATTCCCACTATCGGATAAGTCTTGCGAGTACATCGTATACTCAGGGTTATTTACCCCTGTTGCAGGTGATGCTTGAGGAGTACCTTGTGTGGAGGATTCTTCTGGTGGGCTCAGACGAAATCCTCGTTATCTTATCGCTAGATGTTATCTTTTAATATTCCGCTGTTTATCATTCCGAACTCTGTATTTGGTATTGTAATAATATACTTTTCAAAAACTCTAATGTATGAGATGGACTTGTGTTGTAACTCATTTTTATTATTGGATCCTTGGGGAAAAATGTGGATCTTTCGGGCTCTCCCTCAGGGTGTGTCCGACGGATACCGCTCGCGGTAGTGGCTTTTGGGGTGCTTAGTGTCTGGTGGAAGACGAGCGCCTCCGTAAGTACGCTATTTCGGGTGGTTCTACCATAGGGACTTAGGAGTGGGGGCTTAGAGTCCAAGTTTGGATGGGGACCTGGACCCCTTGATAGGAGGGTGGTGGGTTGGTCCTGCTTGTGCATGGGGTACAAGCGGGGCATGTGTTTCAGGGTACCCAGCTGGGATACATTAGTTCACAAATCACCGTGTGATATAGTACGACTTGGCTATGATCTAGCACCATAGTAAGAACTAGAATATGAAAGATGGTAAAATGGTTTTGATTGCTTACCACTTGCTTGAGAGTACCATAGGTGCTTATATAGAATGGTTAGTTAATGAACTAATGATGACTGCTAGTAAAAGTGAATGTAAGGATGCACATTTAGTAATGCTTCGGTAGATGCAATAACCCACAAGCCAGATAGCCTTATATATCCTTAGAGTCTTTAATTTTCCTTCTGTCGGGTAAGTCTTGCTGAGTATAATCGAGTACTCAAGGTTTTATTCCCCTGTTGTAGGTGATCGGAGGATACTTAGAGCTGACTCTTGTATGTAGAAACCTCCTGGTGGGCTCAGAGAGGATTCCTTTCCCGGTACGACCGTAGTGTTTATTTATAACCCTTACTAAAGGTTTTTATAAGAAAAGATGTAAAACCTGTTAGCATCTCTTGTATATAAATGCTCACTATGTTAATGCTCCACTATGTCCTTGAATTAATCCTGCTTTTTCTATAACTCTGATAACATTGTTATATTCCACTGTTATAATAAATTGAGGTAATATTCTTGTACTGTAATAAAGTGATGTAAGAAATGACTTTAGAATATTATAAGCTTTATTCTCCCATTTATGATCCTATTGAAAAATGTGGATTTTTTTATTCTCCCATGGGGTGTGCTCGATGGAATTGTCTGATATAGCTCCCTTTTGAGGTGCTTAGTGTCTAGTGAAAGATAAGCACCTCTAAAAGCGTGTTATTTCGGACGGTTCTACCACAATATTCACCAAGCCATTGGATGAGAAAATATTTTGCAAGCTAAGGAATGAGTGGAATGTATTGGATTTCTCAAATATGTGTTGATACACCCTCCACTTATATGACATGCCTCTCCTTTGAGCAACCAAGGTAAAAGTTGTTTGGCATGGCATACATCATTTGCTAAGGACTTGTTTAGTGCATCTAGTCATTTCACATGTCTTAGGCTCATTCATGAAAATCAAATGAATTTGATGCTTGTTTGGCACCACTATTGCTTCCATGCTTGATTTGATCTAGTGGTTGCATATGACATGTTTGTGGGCTTGTGAACCTAGTGTTTGATCTAGAAAATAAGCTACAATTGTTTAACTCAACATGGTATAAGATAACCCTTGAAATGAGGTGTGAAGAAGCCTGTCCTTGGATCAAACCGAGTTAAATATCATTGATAAGTGTTCTAGATTGTACCAAATTTTGGGAAAATGATTCTTATCCCATTAATTGACATTAATAATCTTAACCTATCTAAAATTGAACCTTTGTGGTGATTGACGACAAAGGGGAAGAGAAACAAAGATATAAGTGATAGAGTGAGAACTAATCATTAAGGGGGAGAGAATTTTGACATAGGGGGAGCAATATGACAAAGGAAGGGGCAATTAAAATTTTGAGCACACAAGTAAGGGGAGCAAGTTCATAAATTTGATTGGTGCATTTCATATGTTTGCTTGCATAGGCACAAGTTTTAAATCAAAATTTCATGCTTGTGTGGTGTATGCTAGTTGTAGGTTTGATTGATGAAACGAAAAACTAGCATGCATAGGTTGAGTAACTAGACTTGTGTTTATTTTATAAAAACTAGACCCTTACTTCTAATATTGATCTCACGAGGTATTCTAGTTTTTATGTATGTCTAGTTACTAATGGTGCTAAGCATGGTATAATGGTGCACTCTGATTGGTATCACGCTTCAAAGATCCATCTCTTATATCTTAGCATCATTTAATAGACATTACTTCCCCAAAACTCTAATCCATGCATATGTGCAAGCTTCAATCTAAACTCTTAGCACATATATAGAGAGAGCTAATGCTACCATTGGGGTTCATGAAACTTGTCCATATCCTTTTACACATGATAAATATGCTTGGGCAAGCAACATGGATTCAAATGAATTTCAATTCATATCTCTGTGAAAGAGTTGTCATCAATTACCAAAAAAGGAGAGATTAAAAGCTCTAGTTTGGTTTTGGTGAATTAATAAAACCCTAAGTGCTAACCGAGTTTATCAAAGTGATCATGAGATAGGTAGCACTATTCCAAGTGGTGGAGCAATGGTGAAGATCATGATAATGGTGTGACCATGGTGATGATCAAGTGCTTGGACATGAAAAACAAGAAAGAGAAAAATAAAAGGCTCAAGGTAAAGGTGAAACTTGATAGAAGCTTTTTGGTTTAGTGATCGAGACACTTAGCGAGTGTGATCACATTTAGGATCGATAGTTGTACTATTAAGAGGGGTGAAACTCGTATCGAAATGCGGTTATCAAAGTGCCACTAGATGTTCTAACTCTTTGCATATGCATTTAGATTCTAGTGAGTGCTAAGACCCTTGAAAATGTTTGTGAAAATATACTAACACACGTGCATAAGGTGATACACTTGATGGTTGGCATATTTGAGCAAGGGTGGTGAATGAAGTTTGGGAAGTCGAAGAGGTCACTGTGCTGACCGGACGCTGGAGCTGCGCGTCCGGTCAGTAGTGGAGCAGTGGCACGGTCTCGGGCTGGTTGGTTATCTTATGATTGATTGTGTCATCATTGTCTGAGGATTTTATTGGTTATCTTGTGATTGATTGTGATCATCTTGTTATTGGCTCAATTCCTCGATACGGCGGTATAAATATCACATCCCCGCTCTTGTATTTATATTCCTAGTGTTGCTACGCTCTTTAGTGTAATTAGTTTTGAGAGCTAGTTTATGTCGGGTCTAGTGGTTAGTGAGGCTCTTTAGTTAGTCTTTGAGAGCTCACCAACTTAGTGTTGTGACTTAGCCAATTGTGTGCTTAGAGATCATAGTCACTAGAATTGTGGTAGGTGGCTTGCATTTTTAGTAGGCTAGCGCAATACTCGCTTTATCATTTAACTGTCTAACATCTTTGCTAAGTGTTGTTGTAGAATTTTTTAATAGGCTATTCATCCCCCTCTAGCCATTAGGACCTTTCAGCCATCGGGCCGCTGCCTCCGATGAACACCACACAACGACGAGTGTCCATTCTACCGAGCAACAAGGAGATGTTGCGTTGAAAGCGCATATTGCAAGGGTATGTTTTAATTATTTCAGATGTTTTAGAGGTATGTTGCAAGTATTTCATATTGATGTATCAAAAACAGATTGTGATGTTGCACATGTTGCAATGGTTGCACACATATGTTCTAAGTGTCTATTCTAAATGTTTCATCTGCTTTTTAGATGAATGTGCTTATTTGGATGTTGCATATGTTTTACACATATGTTACAAGAGTATGTTTGAAATATTTCAGTTGTTTTAGTCTTATGTTGCAATAAGTGTTTTCATGTTGCAAGTTGCAAGTGTTTTATCTGAATGTTGCATATGTTTCACACACATGTTGCATGTGTGTTCTTAATGTTTCTTCTGCTTCATACGCATGTTGCATTCAAGTATTTCATGTTGTAAGTGTTTCGTGCTTTAGATGTATATTCAGAGTCATGGGGGTATGGCCCGGGCGTTGAGGAAAGGGGTGTGGCGAGCCAGAGGCCAACGGATGGGGTGTGCGACGCGCCTGGGGTCCTGCGGATGGGGCATGCTTGTCCTCGTCCCGACTCTCAGGTCCTGCCCGCGCGGAAAGATAGGAGGGGGTCAGGGGGGGAAGGAACGACGGGCGCGGGGCGGGGTACGCATGCGTGGCGGGACGAGGCAGACGGAGAAGGCAACAATATGGTGGGAGTGCGACACATATGTGTTGGGTCATTCGATGCCATTTAATGGAATCCTATCCTATGGGATGTTCGGGCACCCTAATTCTCTTTAGTTAGGGAGCCCATAAACACCTCGCGGAATGACAAGCACCTAAGATCCACAAGGTGGAGTATTTCCTCTGCCTTAGATTCACCCTGCAGTATAGAGTCAGAAAAAAGTAGATGGTACTGTCTCATCAATTCACAAGTGATTCTAAATAAACGTTTGTTTGGAAGACAAATGCCACGGAATTAGAATTTGTGATACTAAATAAGTATTATTAAATTAGGAATGTCATATATTTTTTATAGTAAATCTTTGAATATAAAAATATTGATCTGGTTTTCTATAAATCTGCCTTAATATGAAATTAGTTGTCCTCTTAAAATGCAAAACATGCATTTATTTCGGGATGAGTAACCTTTTTGTAAATACATTTGTTTGACGGGTATATTTCAAACGACACAAGTAGTAGCTTTTATATTTTCTTTTCTGGCTCATATTTTTGTAGGATTGGATCAAACATTTTCCATTCTGAAGCAAAAGGGCAAAACCCCACTGGGGCCAAGATGGTCAATCTTAAACTAGGTCTTGTTTAGATTGAGGTTAGGAATCAGTATATGGTACTGTAGCATTTTCGTTTGTATTTAATAATTATTGTCCAATCATGGCCTAACTAGGCTTAAAAGATTCGTCTCGTAATTTATAATCGAACTGTATAATTAGTTATTTTTTTATCTATATTTAATACTCTATGCATATGTCTAAAGATTTAATGTGATGGAAAGAGAGTAAAAAAACTTGCAATCTAAATAAACAAGGCCCATGCTCATGCAGTGTGCCGCGTGACCGCCTCTCACGTCCTTGCCCATTTCCAATTCTTTATTATACTTCTGTACCACAAGCGTTAGAACAAACGTTACGTGCACAAAATTAAATACGGACTACTCCTACTAGGTCAGGGGCAAAATCTAATGGATATAGGCAGCTTAGTTTAATATTTTGAATGCCTTTATTTAGTATCCATATTAATCTGCATGTACTGGTTGGATATTGGTATAGATAGTCTTTTTTTATGATTCCCATGACCTCTTTTAATTCTATAAATAAATTCTAGAGGGTGTTTGGCTCTTTAGTCGCTCTTAAAATTTATGTCACATCGAATGTTTAAATATTAATAAGGAATATTAAATATAGATTAATTATAAAACCAATTACATAGATGGAGGCTAATTTTTTAGACGAATTTTTTAAGCCTAATTAATCTATCATTAGCACATGTTACTGTAGCATTACGTTGTCAAATTATGGACTAATTAGCTTAAAAGATTCGTCTCGCAAATTAGTCGCAAGTTATGCAATTAGTTTCGTAATTAGTTTATATTTAATACTCCATGCATGTGTCCAAATATTCGATGTGATAAGAATTTTAGGCGTCCCTGTAGAAACCAAACACCCCCTGCGTATGGTGTCGCACTAGTGAGCAGGATCATTTAATAAACTTATTTTACCTCTAAAAAAGCACCTGTAAATTTTATCTAAGTCAAATTGCCATAAATTTAACTCAATTTATAAGAATGTGCACATTTAATACTGCAAATACTTATATTTTTTTTTTGTAAATTTTGTCAAACTCAAGCCTGTTGATTTAGAACGAAGGAAGAGTTGCATTCTTTTGAGATATGAGAGTACTACCTCCGGTAAAAATGATGCTATTCTAAAACTATGGTAAGTTAAATTATTTAAAGTTAAACTAAATCTATATAAAAATTATCATACTAAATAAATACTTTAAATTCCTCACAAAAATATATCTTATAGTATACCTATTCAGGGTCATGCATAATAATGACAATATTTTGTGTAAATATAGTCAAATGTAAGATAGTTTGACTCTGAGCGGACGTAAAATTGTATAACCAATTAAGGTAATAATCTATATCTATATCTATATCTATATCTATATCTATATCTATATCTATATCTATATCCCTGTTCGTTTGGCTGATAAGTCATGGCTGAAAGTACTGTTAGCTGATTTGTTGTGAGAGAAAAATACCGTTCGTTGGCTAAAAAAGTACGGTTTATAAGCGAAGCGAACAGGGAGTATATCAATTACTCTCTTCGTCATGTAATAAAGTGCATTCTAGCATTCAAATTTTGTCCTAAAATATAATACATTTTAGAGGACAAAAACTAATTTTGCATTAAATACTTTTTATTTATCAACCAATCACCATTAATCACGTTGATGATAGCGTCCGATCAGAAAATAAAATGAGGACACATGCGTCTTTTGTGTTTTCTCTTAATTTATCTTAAAAATCCTAAAATACACTAGTAATCTATATATTATATATTGCATTGCACCATAAAGTTTAGTAAGATATATATATATCTATATCAATATATATATATCCATATCAATATATATATATATCCATATCAATATATAACATTAGAGAGCCAAGAAATTCTTCTGTTTCGTCTTTTTTTACTTTCCAAATTCCTTTGGTGTCCTTTGTGTCTCGTATGAAATTTGCACTCGTTCTTATACTCGTTCGAACAACTTGTGTATAGAAATGATTTAAGAGTTTGATTCTAAGACATATTATATGCTACTGAAACGCACGAAACACGTTTGCTACTGCAGTCTCATTTTTCGCTCTCATCACGTCTTCTGCTATTTTGTTGTAATTCAGGGTGCAAGATACGTGCACGCACGCCCCACACATTCTCCTCTGAATAAAGTCCGCTCACACAGGAAATATTCCGTGCAATTAACACATTTTTCCTCTTTTTCTATAAATAATCCGTCCGCTTTTGTTAGCTTTTTCTCCCACGCGCTGTGACAGTCAGATCCCTCTCAACACGATCCCCTCCACTCCCCAAGTTTGAACTGGACTCGCGGTCCGCGGCTCTCATCACGTCTTTCGCACTACTCTCGGCTCCAGCCCACGCCACGCCTGGCGCTGGCACGAATTCTCGGACGCAAAACCCGGAGGCGAACGCGGGTGTGCCCCTAGCCGCCCACTGCCCCCGCGCCCGTCATTAATCCTCCGCCGCGCCCGCCTGCCACCCACTTCCCCTCCCCGCTACGCGTACACTCCTCACCCTTGTCTTCTCCCTCCTCGCCTCGAACCAACGCCGCTGCGCGTGTTTATAGCTGCCGCCCCCTCCACTCCTCTCTCTCTCTCTCTCTCTCTCTCTCTACGCGTTCGTCTCTGTCTGTGCGCGAAAAGTACAGTACGCGTCACTGCGCCGCACCGCACCGAGAGAGATCGCCGCTGCGCTGGAGATGAGATGAGAGGAGCCGTCTTCCTGGCGCTCCTGGCCGCCGCTGCCGCCGCCGTCTTCGGCGGCGCGGCGGCGGCGGCGGCTTCCGAGGGCCGGCCGACGGCGGCGGTGGAGGTGGACCCGTCGTGGCGGTTCTCGAGCCGGCGCCTGCGGGACGCGTACGTCGCGCTGCAGACGTGGAAGCGGCAGGCCATCTTCTCCGACCCCTACAACCTCACCGCCGACTGGGTCGGCCCGGGGGTCTGCAACTACACGGGCGTCTACTGCGCGCCGCTCCCCTCCGCCTCCGGCCCCGACCGCCGCGGCGCGCTCGCCGTCGCCGGGGTCGACCTCAACCACGGCGACATCGCGGGGTTCCTCCCGCCCGAGCTCGGCCTCCTCGCCGACCTCGCCCTGCTCCACCTCAACTCCAACCGCTTCTGCGGCGTCCTCCCGCACGCGCTCCGCCGCCTCCGCCTCCTCCACGAGCTCGACCTCAGCAACAACCGCTTCGTCGGCCCGTTCCCGGACGTCGTGCTCGACCTCCCGGCGCTCCGCTTCCTCGACCTCCGGTTCAACGACTTCGAGGGCGCCGTGCCGGCCCGCCTCTTCGACCGCCCGCTCGACGCCATCTTCCTCAACCACAACCGCCTCCGCTTCCAGCTCCCCGACAACTTCGGCAACTCGCCGGCGTCCGTCGTCGTCCTCGCGCACAACACATTTGGCGGATGCCTCCCGGCGAGCGTCGCCAACATGTCCGGGACGCTTAACGAGATCCTGCTCATCAACAACGGCCTCACCTCCTGCTTCCCGCCGGAGATCGGCCTGCTGCGGGAGCTCACCGTGCTCGACGTCAGCTTCAACCAGCTCGCCGGCCCGCTGCCGCCGGAGCTCACACTGATGAGGAAGCTCGAGCAGCTGGACGTCGCGCACAACCTGCTCACCGGCGCGATACCGCCGGGGATATGCGACCTGCCGCGCCTCAAGAACTTCACGTTCGCCTACAACTTCTTCACGGGCGAGCCGCCGGCGTGCGCGCGCGTCGTGCCGCGGGACAGCGACCGGAGCAATTGCCTGCCCAACCGCCCCGCGCAGCGGACGCCGCAGCAGTGCGCCGCGTTCTACGCCCGCCCACCTGTCAACTGCGCCGCGTTCCACTGCAAGCCGTTCGTCCCGCCAATGCCGCCGCCGCGGCTCCCATCACCACCGCCGCCAATGCTCCCATCACCTCCCCCGCCGATGC
Organism: Miscanthus floridulus; assembly: GCF_019320115.1. NCBI lineage: Eukaryota > Viridiplantae > Streptophyta > Magnoliopsida > Poales > Poaceae > Miscanthus > Miscanthus floridulus. The sequence continues at coordinate 9,828,488 of NC_089585.1, forward strand.
TCCCATCACCGCCCCCGCCGATGCTTCCACCACCACCCCCGCCTTCGCCACCTCCACCATCGCCGCCGCCGCCGTCTCCACCTCCGCCACTTCCGTCTCCTCCGCCGCCATCACCACCGCTGCCCTCACCACCACCACCACCTCCACTGCTGCCGTCACCACCACCACCATCACCACTGCTGCATTCCCCACCTCCACCATCCTCGCTCCCTCCCGCGCCAGTCTACCACCCACCACCACAGTGCCCGCCATGCCCCGTTCTGCCGCCACCGCCGCCGTGCACTCCAACGCATCCATGGCCTCCGCCACCACCATATTACCCCGGTCCATTGCCACCCACATACCCTGTCCGATATGCATCACCTCCTCCCCCACAGCAGCACCATCCATAGCCATCAGTATACCCATATCAATATGGATCGCCGCCACCCCCTCCGCTGCATTGATACAAAGAATCTCAAACGCAAGGCAACCCCTCTGGCAATAGCTAGCAGCCAGATTCACCGATGTACGTGGTCATTGTCATGCTTAGCAAATAGGTGTTGGTTGATGGCTACAGGCAGCCGTTGGTGCTAAAAGGGATTGGATTGAAGGTGATGGTTTAGGTTTGGGATTGGTGGTTAATTGGCTGTGAATAAGAATAAGAGTTTGAGAGGGACAGAGGAGGATTGTAGGTGCAGGGATATATCATATATCTGGGTGTATAGAGAAGTTTCAGTTCTGTTAAGTTCATTCAGACATAAAAGTTTAGAACAACAAAATTCCAGTGACATTTGTTCCTTTTTGTATCACAGCTATTGTTGGTTATTTATTCTTATATCATTATTCAGTTCTATTTTAGCATTATCATTTTTGTTTATCTTTTTCTGGGTTCTGTTTATTCTCTACAACATGTTAGTCTTGTTATTATTTTTAAATCATCTTTGTTTTTCCTTTCCTCTCCTTGTTGTGCTCTGTTACTTTTTGCAAGCAATTCATTGCATACAGCAGTTTACAAGTGAAATCAGAAACATGTTTTGGATAGAACTTTTCATTTTCCATTCCACCTGTTCCTGGCTTGCACAACCTGTATAATTAGGGGATGACCTGGTTTTGTGTTTGCCCCTGTGGTTTGAATGGCATTGAGAACATTAGCGCTAGTTGATCTGATTGTGATAGGGACTGTAAGAGTTTAGGTTATGTTATTCTGCACTTGGCTTGGTTTGTGTCCCATTCCTTGAGCAGCTTCAGCTTCAAGTGGATGGTAGAAACCCGTTTGGTTGTTTAATTGGTTGTGTCCCATTGGTGCTACTGATGAAAGAAATTCCACTCCCTCTGTAGAAAATCTAGTAGCAGGATTTTGAACTTTTTAACTCAGGGCTTTGGTTCTAAATAAGTCACCTACTTATAAGTTAAAAAGTGAAATAAGTGATTGATTTTGTCAAACACCACCAACTTATAAGTCACCTCTGCTTATAAGTTTTAAGCTGGTTCATCCCTGCTTAAAACTTATAAGCCACCATTTTCCGCGTGGGGCACACGCCCAACCCTATCGGCAGCAGCCGCACCACACGACCCCGCGCCCCTCTCACCCGCAGACCGCCCCTCCCCTGCCTCCCTCCCGTTCTCACCGCCGCCTCCTCCCTCCCAATCTCGCACGAGCCGCCGCTCGTCGCCACCTAGCCGCCGCAGTCGCCCGCCACCGTTCCCATTTCCCCACCGTTGGCTACTTCTAGATCTCGGCGCCGTCGCTGCCCCCCGCCACCATGGCCGGCAGCAGTTCGAGGAACTTGCTCAACCTTTTCATTGATTCTCAGGCCGGCGACGAGGAAGACGAGTTCTTCGGTGACGGATCACAGGTCGGGAACTACTCCCCGTCGACTGGATTCGTCCCTCCGCCCCATCCGAGCACGGCCGGATTCTTCGATCCGGCGGCGGCTGGAGTCCTCCCTCCGCGCTCGGGTGGATTCAGCGCACCGCCCGCTCCTCCCTTCATGGATCCGCCCGCGCCAGAGGGCCTGGACCTCAACTCCCAGGCGGCGGCGTTTCCCGGCCTGGGCGACTACCAGCGCGTGGTGCAGTGCGACGAGGCCCCTGCCCGTCGACGCAGCGGCAAGCATGTTGTGGCGACGCATGGTCGCGACAGATCTGCGGGCCGAGGTGCAGGTGGTCGTGGATCCACGTCCAGTGCCGGCATCCCTCATCGTCCGACGAGGTCAGGGGCTGCGCGCGGTGGTGGAGGTGTTGCGCGCGCCAGGTCCCTAACCAATGCCGCACACGCACAGAGTGCAAGCCGCATCGACGTGGACGATGACGAGGAGTGCTTCTACGGGAGCAGGTCCATGGCGACCGATGGCTCCAACATGCTCCTGAACTCTGATGAGGAGGAAGACGACTCCAATGAGGTAACATTTGCAGCGTTGATGTGTTTCACAATTGCAATGTAGGTCATAGTATCGTTTTGTAATCGAGTTGCAATGCATTACATCGTGGATTTGATACTGCTAAATAGAATGAACAAAGGATAGAACTTTTTTAAAAAATTAGTCGTGCGCGAGATTAGTGCCGGGAATCGCCCGAACAATCAAATGTCCTCTGTTGGGTGGAAGAACATATGCAAGGATTTTCATAGAGCCTGTGGACATAACTATAATGTGAAGGCTATGAAGAATAGGTACACCCAAGCAAAGGTTTTGGCAACTTTCTGGAAAGAGGTACAGGTGAAATCCAGTGGACTAGGCCGAGGTCCAAATGGTGAAATCCTAGCAAGCGAGACGTGGTGGCAAGCTAATACCAAGATAACTGATCCTGTTCTTAGCCAAATTAATTTGTTTGTTGCTTATAAACTGGTACTCATGACCTTTTTTCTCATATTTCTGGGGAGAACTGAGTGTTACAAAGTGTTCAAGGACCGAGTGCCCCCCTACCTAGATGATTTGATGCTGATATTCGATCATGTGATAGTAGATGGAACATCTGCATTTTGTCCTAGATTTGAGGAGGCAGAAAATCAGCCGAGCAAAGGTAAAGGTGTTGCAGGAGACCTTTATGATCTCACTGGAGAAGATGACCCGTACAGTCCCATGAGCACTGGTCCGAATCGGCCTACCAGCAGTAGTGGAAGCAAGAGGCCCAGCAGCACTACCACAACAGGAGAGAGCCCTACCAAGAAAACCAAGAGTCCCATGGTCAAAGCTCTTAGGGGACTGGTTGCTGAAATCAAGATTGACAGGGAGGAAGAGAAGAAGAAAGAGGACAATTATGCCAAGAGGGAGGAGGCTCGGTCCAAGGCCATTGTCACTACACAAGCCCAGATCATGGAGCAGAAGCGCCAAGCAATTCAAGCTGAGATGGATGAATGTGTAGCTCTTGCTAAAGAGTGTGGGGTAGCTGAAGCCTCCGTTGAGATGTGGGTGGCTTCACAGTTGTTCATGGATGGTAACAAGAGGACCTTCTTTAGAGCTATCAAGACTCTTGAAGCCCGACTTGTGTGGATCCAGATGCACTGCAAGCAAAGAGGATTTGTGTAGCTGTTAAAGTCATGTGCTATGAGTCATGTCGTTTGAACTTTAATCGTGTCATGTCGTTTGAACTTTTTGTTGTGTGATGTGAAGTATTTGTGTCAAGTGATGTGAACTATTTGTGTTCAGTGAAGTATGGATGTCATGAGTAATATTTGTGAGCATGTTTTGAATTGGTGTGAACTTGTGCATATGAGCCACCCTATTCTGTCACTTATGGGTACTAATTTGATGCTGCATATTTGTTTGTAGCACTGGATTGCTGCCACCATGGACCAGTGGGCAGAGGAGGATGAAGAAGAGGAGGAAGAGGAGGCCGCAGCAGCAAAGCAGAGGAAGAATTTGATATTCAGCGCTACAGAACTCATTGATACGTACCACCTTGAGAACATGGCAAATAGAAAAGAGTACCGACAAGCTAAAGAGAGTGGATATGATTGGGTCATCCGGACACTAGGGCATAGTACTGAATGTTACAACATGTTTAGAATGGAAAGGGCAGTGTTTGATAGCCTGCACAATTTACTAGTGCAATCATATGGATTGAGGTCGACTAGGAGGATGTCATTAGTGGAATCTTTAGCAATGTTTTTATGGATGGTTAGTGCCCCTCAATCTATTTGGCAGGCTAAAAATCATTATGTTAGATCAATGGAGACACTTCATAGGAAGTTTGATAAACTGTTGGAATGTTTCGTTAAGTTGGTAGGAGACATTATTCGGCCACTAGATCCAGAGTTTATGACACCTCATCCAAGAGTACGAAATCCAATGTTTGCTCCGTTCTTTGACAATTGCATTGGAGCCATTGATGGAACACATATAGAGGTGGTCGTGCCAATGACAGAGCTCATCACACACATGAACCGAAAATCAAAGACCAGTCAGAATGTGCTAGCAATTTGTGATTTTGACTTGAGATTCACCTTTATTGTTACTGGGTGGTCTGGGTCGGTTCATGACATGAGGGTATTCAAGGCAGCACTTGACAAATTTGGAAGCCTCTTCCCACATCCTCCCCAAGGTGAATTTGGATTTTGATAAACATTTCTTTGATCAATTCGATGATTGCCACTTTTCTAACAGTTAACATTAACATTGTAGGGAAGTTTTATGTGGTGGACTCGGGTTTCTCTAACCAGCCTGGTTATCTTGCACCGTACAAAGGTACAAAGTACCATTTACAGGAGTACAACCAAGGTCCACCAACAAGAGGTAAAAAACAAACCTTTAATCATAGACATTCCCAAATTCGCAATGCAATAGAGCGTTCCTTTGGTGTACTGAAGAACAAGTGGAGGATTTTGTTACACATGCCCTCTTATCCACTACCAAAACAAAGTCAAATTATTTCAACATGCATGGCTATACATAATTACATTAGAGAGAGTAAATTGGAGGATAGAGATTTCCAAGAGTGTGATGATGATGAGGAGTTCATTCCTATGGGGGATGAGCCTAGTCGGCTACGATGCCGACACCAACGTCGAAGATGTGCAACTCAAGCACAGGGGCAAAACACAAGTGATGATCATAACATGAACGTTTTTCGTGATTGGATAGTGGAAGGATTGCATAGAAGGAGGTAATTTGTATTTGTTTCAATGCCGAACCATGCAATTTGTATTTCTGTGTGACGACTTGTATCGATACTTGTATGGATATTTATATGCACATTTGTAATGGATTTGTAATCAATAAAATGAGATGGCCGCTGGACAGGGAGGGTGCGCAGGAAGGGAAGGAGGGGAGGTGGGGTTAACAAGGTCATTAATGAGCTTATAAGTCATCTACAACCAAACATGCATGACTTAGGCCGGTCTCAATGGGAGTTTAATAGAGTTTCATAGGCATTAAATATGCTGACATGGCACTGTACTAATGAAGAGAGAGATGATGAAAGTTTTATGGGAGTAGAGAGAGTTTCATGGGAATGAAACTCTTCTGCACTGTTTCCAAAATATAAGTGTGTTGAAAACTGTGCCATGAAACCTCCACTGAGACTGGCCTTATAAGTCACTGGTTTTCAGTCACCTGACTTAATAAGTCACCTGACTTATGAAAACCAAACATGGCCTCAGACTAACAGATTTTGAACTGGTATATGCACATCGAAATGGCATGGCTTTTTCAATTTTGTACATGGAAGAGAATCTACCAAAGCGCAACAAAAATATGTAAAGAACGGTGCAACTTTCTTCAGGTATGGCCGAGGTGCTGATATCCTGGCTTTCTTGCCATGTGCGTGCTTGCTTGCTTCTGAAGTACGTATCTTGGTCAGAACTCAGCAATACTTTTTTTCCCTTCACCCCAAGAACAACACTTGTGATCTTGTCGATAATGATAATTATTATTCGAGAAGAATATATTTTGCCAGCTCTTGCCTGCTACTGCCACTGGTGGCTGCTGCTATGATGTTTATACTGCAGTGAGCAGGCTTGAACCGTGAATCTTCTTTTAGCAGTACTGTACTGAGCCCTTTTTCTATAGTTTCTTAATTGTTTGCTAATCCTTGATTTGACCGGTTGATTGCTGGTTGGAATATCTGCCGGTCAGTCCCAAACTGTTGATTGCTGGCTGGAATATCTGCCGGTCAGTCCCAAACTGCAAGTCTTGCAAGCTGCGGCCATTGTTTAAGCGCGTGTTTAGTTTCAGCAAGTTGGAATTTAGAGCTATTGTAGCACTTTCGTTTTTATTTGGCAATTAGTGTTCAATCATGGAGTAATTAGACTCAAATCGTTCGTCTTGTAATTTTCCACCAAACTGTGTAATTAGTTTTTTTCGTCTACATTTAATGCTCCTTGCATGGACCATAAACATTCCATGTGATAGGTACTGTAGCACTTTTTAAAAATTTAGGGTGGAAGCGTAGCTTGTGACTGTGATGTTGTTTTAGCCTTTAGCTTTTTGGGGACTGGGAGAGCTGTCGGCTCTCGGCTGTCTTACAAGCAGTGCGCACTTTGGTTAAGATAAACTAAAGCAGGTGAAACTACCCCAGCAGGCAGCAGCAAGCAAGATTCACAGCGTAGTACGCGGCGGGGCCTTTACCCTTGTCAGCCTTGGGTTCTTTTGAGGGGAAAAGGATAGTACATAATCTGATCACGCTTGCTTTTGTGTTTGTGTTTGTGTTTGTGCATTGTGCTTGTGCCCCAGATGACCGTTATACCCGTTGGTTCACTTACCTTTTGCTACTGAAATCAGTCTGCATCATGGCCTCCTGCTTTTGCATAATACCACCTCCATGCCAGAAAGTATCTATTTTTAGGTTTGTTCCGAGTCAAATTATTTTAGTTTTTACTAAAAATTTAAAATAATAATATTAACATTTATGGCTCTACATAAATATATGATAAAATATTTTTTATGATTAATCTAATGATATATATTTAGTATAATAAATATTAGCTTTGACTAAATATCTTTTGTTCTAGTTAATACTCCTTTTTTCGTAACAATGACCCTGTTGACACTTGATAGGTGTGTTTGGTAGGGTTTAAAATTCTCGTTAAAAAAGTTTTGGGCTCACATTCACTTCGTGGAACTGTGCTAGCTCGTTGAATTATTTAATGCTAAAACTAGAACAAGGATAAATAGCTTTTGGGTGTTTTCTAAGGCCTTGTTTAGTTGGCGATTTTTTTTGGGAAATGATACTGTAGCACTTTCGTTGTTAATTGGCAATTAGTGTCCGATCATAGTCTAATTAGGCTTAAAAGATTCGTCTCGTGAATTTCGTCTAAACTGTGTAATTAGTTTTATTTTTTATTTATATTTAATGCTTCATGCATGCGTCCAAAGATTCGATGTGACGGAGAATCTTGAAAAATTTTACAAAATTTTGGGAAACTAGTAAAAAAAGAATCGGTTCTAGGTAACATTTTATGAAACGGTTTTTTTTTCCTTTATAGGTTTGGCAGCGATTTTAATGATTTTAATGAAAATGTGAAACGTCCTTTACTGCAAAACGGATCCAGGATGCGCCTCTCGGAATCCAGGTTGCCACTGTTTAAGCCACTATCATCCTACGCCAAAGTGGTGTGCACTCTCCAATCTCCCATGTTAGCCACTGTGAGTCTGTGACCGCACAGCTTTGTGCCTTTGTATGCAACAGTAGACAGAGCTACTCGTGACTCGTCTCTTCAGCACGGGACAGGGAACTCTACTACTAGTGCTACTGGTCAAAACAGTGGGTATTCTTGGCCTCGCCGAGATTGTCGCTGAGATGTCTTCCTTGAGGCACCTTTTTCTTAGAATAATCATCGTTTTTTTGTCAATTCTTTTTGTGTTGGTAGCAACGTACGGGCCATGTGTCATTACCAACTGGTTTATAGCGAATTTATTCACTATAAGCAAAGTAAGCTTCAAATCAAATCCATACTCCCTCCATGTAGGGCGGAGCTGGCAAAAATCCGAGCAGTTGGTTAGGTTCTCTGTGGTGTAACCTGTCCATCTAGGTTGAAGTCATCGACTTTGTATGGGTGATCGTATTTTCCTAGATTTATTCTAGGATTTAACGGCGTTATGCTTTCAGCGGTAGGCGACGTTCCCGTCGACAGCGAGGCGCCTGTGGTGACTTCGTCAATCTTGAAATGTGTCGGCACCGTCTTTCGGAGGTGCTCATAGGGGTAGGGTTTGCGTATGTGTGTTCATAGGGGTGAATGTGCGTGCGCGTCGAACGTCTGCGTCTGTACTTGTGTAATTTGCAAAAAAAAAGTGCCTAGGCAATTTATAATAAACCTACATAACAATGGTTCACAAAAAGCAATGGATAAAATACAAATTAAGAAGATATATCAATTCCATGCATATTTGTACAACAAACACGATAAGAACATGATGTGGTACAAAATAAGTACCTAAACCTAAATATAGATAATTATTTAGTTTATCCCCGGCTCCCTGTCTATCATATCATCTACTACTATATTAACAAGTGAACCTGAAGCTATACATGGAAGTTTGAACATTTAAAATCAATAGGGATGCAATATAAAAATATAATTTATTAGCGAACAAAAATAGATAATATGATGCACAATATACTAGAGAATAAAATGGATTTCAATGTCTAGTCCTTTTCATTGTGTAATTCTAGTAGAAGTCAACAAATTTCAGCATAAATAATCCATGAGTTTAGTTTATTCAATTGAAAATTTGAAATAGAGAGGATTAGACCTGGACATAGGGACCGGGAAATCAGGAAGAAATGAGAAATGGAACACTGATTTGCTTCACTATTTGTGTGCACCGCGCATTGGCAGTCCACCACTACGCGCTACGTGTCTACGTCTTGGCATCTCCTACACTGGCGGACTGGGCTACCAGCCTACCAGCAGCGCATCACCCACTCATTAGCCGTCTAGCGTGGACATCGGTGGAGTTGGCGTCTTGGTCTAGCATCCACTGGTGGAACCAGGGGCGTGCTGTGGTAGAACCATCTAATTTAATATCCTTTCAAGAGTACTTGTCTTATATTAGACACTAATTACTTAAGAGAGTGCACTAAATCGTGCCGTTCCGTCGAGCACACCTCAAGGGTGAACTCAAAAATCCATATTTTTCCATCAGGATCATAAATAAGAGAATAAAGCTTACAACATTCTTAATCATTTCTTGCATTACTTTATTACAACATTAGTGTCAGGTTCAGAAACCCGGGGTCCCCAATGGGTCCTCTTCTCAGCAAAAACTCGGTCCAGCAGACGGTGTAGCGACAACGCGCGCCTCCCGGGCCGGCCCAGATACCTAATGACAAGCCAGAGAACGATATGGTCCCCGACCGGAAGGCCTGACCAAGGTGGGGACATAGTCCGACTCCAACCTTCTTTTTCAACTGGGGATACGTCGGACCTCTGCTTACAGCTCTTCCCCGACCGACACGGTCGGGGCCGACTGGGAACGACCGATCGGGGACGCCCGCTCGGTAAGGGCCCGGGGATCAGGCGGAGCAGATAAGGTAAGGCGCTCAAGTCAAACCGCAATATTGAGGACCGTACCCTGCCATATCCTGCGTGCCTACAGGACGATGCCACTAGGCCATGCCAGATAGGCACTATGCAACCTTCCAGGCGTGTCAGAACCCAAACAGTATTATAGACGCCGACATTTGCCATACTAGACGAACACGGTAGAGCCCGCCACATGCATTTGGACATAAACAGTATTATCGGTGCCGACAACCGTCTCGTACCCGACAACGTGGGCAACAAGACTAGGTAGCACACGTATACATTCTCTCTCTTTCTCTGACTTGTAAGAGCCCATCCTCTTTGACTATAAAAGGGGATGAGCTCTCTCCTAAAAGAGGATCTGAGGATATCTGGCTATTCTGGCTCTCTAGCTCTCCTAAAAAGAGAGAAGCTAGATGATTGAGCACTCGAGGATCTGAGAACTCAAATAGCCCAATAGCTTTAGAACTCTAAAGCTACACAAAGTATATGCTTCAATACTTAGCACACGTTAGAGCCCCCGTCACTTTCGGCCCTTTGGTTTAGAGACCGACCGGGCCTTTAACACCCCCTTATTATTTCTACTCGTTTGTAACCCGACAGCAAACTTCGAGTACCTGGGCTCAGGAATAAAGTCTCCGACCGATTGAAACTGGACATAGGGCACGTTGCCTGAACCAATATAAATCATGTGTCATTGAGTGCTAGGCCACATCCGATCACAACACACGATAAAACTATAAATATTTACTTGTTGGTTATTTTTTGCACCGACAATTAGAGTACTTAAATAAGTTGAATGCAACAGCGGAATTAAGACAGTTTTACATGTAAAAGAGTTTATACATTTTAGGTTTATATTTTTATCTTACAGCAGAGAACAACATATGATCAGAGTTACATCAGAAATAAAGATTAATGGTGAATCATTAACATAGTGAACATTTATAAACCAGATATGATGGTAGATCTTAAAATTTTTCTTCTAAAAACTTTTAGTGAGGGTTATAAATAAACACTACGGTCGTAGCGTGAAAGGAATCCTCTCTGGGTCCATCAGAAGGTTTCCACGTACAAGAGTCAGCTCTATGTATTCTCCGGTCACCTGCAACAGGGGAAATAGGACCCTGAGTACTCGATTATACTCAGCAAGACTTACCCGACAGAAGAAAAATAAAAAGACTCCAAGGATATACAAGGCTATCTGGCTTATGGGTTATTGCATCTGCAGGAAACCTTACTAAACGTGCATCCTTATATTTAATTTTATTTGTAGTCACCATTAGTTCATTAACTATCTAATCTAGGTAAGCACCTATGCTACTTTCAAGCATGTGGTAAGTAATCAGCACTCCTTTATCTTCTTCCATGTGATAGTTCTTACTATAGTGCTAGACCATAGCCAAGTCATACCGTCTCACAAAAACGGTGATTCATGAATCAATGTATCTTAGCTGGGTACCCCAAAACACACGCTCCGCTTGTACCCCAGGCACAAACGAAACCAACTCATCCCACTCCTGTCAAGAGGTCTAGGTCCCCGTCTAAACTTGGACTCCAAGCCTCCAACACCTGAGACCCGATCTTAGTATGGTGCTTAGACCTCCACCTAACACCCACCCCTAAAAGTCGATCTAGAAAGAGCTAGAACCCATGACAAGAGAGTGATAAGTCTTCCCGCTCCCATAAGCAATTATGTGATTAGGATAATAAGTCTGTGACCTGACTACTATCCACAGCAATGGACGGTCCTTAATCGATGTAGGCAGAACAAGTGCAACCAAAGCCTCACTCGATTGCCCAACCTAATCTAGATCCAAAGTACAATTCCGCCTAGTCCCTAATTATCATCCTTATATATGTTCCATATGATAGTTTATAATAATAACAATAATGATGTTTTTCCTATCTCTCGCGAGTGACAGATAATCGCTCGACTTCTACCGGGTCCTATAGAAGAGCAATCTACACGATCCTGCCATACTAGTAAGACTCATAGGATAAGTATATATATATCAAGTGGATTTCATTCAACTCCTTAAAACTTAATGCACAAACATAAAATTTAGTGCAAAATAATAGGGGTTATGCACCGGGGCTTGCTTGGGTGAGATTTAACCAAGGATTAGCATTCCACCGTGGTGACCTGATCATCAAGGCACCATCCTTTCTGCTACTCCAGATGACTCTAAAAGTCGTTGTTGTTCCTATTATACATGTGGATGCAACACAGAAACATAATTAACCAACGGCAACTGCAACTCTTAAAATATGTTGATGCCTTGTCGGTGTTTCGAACCACCGACTAGTAAATTTGTATCTGTACGTCTGGTCCGGATGGTGTGCTCGGAGGACACAAGAATTTATACTGGTTTGGACAGAATATCCCTATGTCTAGTCTGCTGCTGCTCGTGTTACCAGCACTAGTTTGTAGTAGGGGTTATAAATGGACGAGAGAGGGAGAAGGTCCCAAGTCTCTAGTGAAAGAATCGAACCGAGTTGAGTCTTGTTGAGCTTGTTCAGCTATGTGCTCGTGCTCTCATGGGGTGTCCTGCTTCCCCTTTTATAGGTGAAGGGGATGGCGTAGGTTATAGGGAGAGAGAAAGAGAGGAAAGGAGAAAAGCGAGAGAGAAGAAGGCCTCTAGGGCCATCGCGTCCTTCTTTTCTTCACGTGGGTCCCGCCAACGCTATAGATGGTGATGGGGATAGCTCCACGTCGGGCTCCTGTTCACCACTGGTGCCATGCCCCGACATCATCAGCTGGTTGTGGCATCTCATCCTGTCCCGGTGGATGACATGGTGAATCGACGTGCCTATCAATGGCCGTACGGGGAGTAGGCAGCACAGTGACCACACCCATCACTGTTGGTGATGCGAACCCCCGGGCATGGCCTAACATGGCCACGGGTCACGTTGAGATGTGCCCGCTTCCCTCCCGGTGTCAGAAGTTTAACCCTAGGGTCATACCCTTAGACCCATAGTGGTTCGAGGCGGTATGGGTCCTCATCGGGCGAGACGGAGCCCGCGCCCTCAGGGTCAGGTGGGATGGAGCTCGTGCCCTTAGGGACCGGCAAGATGGCTCCCATACCCTCTGAGTCAGGTGACATGGGACCCATGCCCAAGAGGTTAACAAGACGGAGCCTAAGCCCAAGGGGTCAAGCGAGATGGAGCCCGTGCCCTTAGGGTTGGGCAAGACAGCTCCTGTACCCTCAGGGTCAGGCGACACGGGGCCCATGCTCGAGGGTTCTGGCGAGGCAGAAACCATCCCTTCAGTTCGGTTGAGACTAAAATACGTCCTTGATTATCTAGGTGAGTTTGTCGTCTGCGGTGCTCAGATCCCTTCGTCGGGTATCCCTAATACTGATACCCGATAGTAGCCCCCGAGCCTATGAAAGAGTAGGATAATCCTTCGTAGGCTTTTTTGGATGGAGGGACTTCGAGGGCTTCGATCTTCTGTTGCCCATGGAATGCCTTGGTGGGTTATCATTCCCTTATATCACGATCGTACTCCTTAGGAACATGTAGCTGCGGGATTCAAGGGGCCAAAAAAGATTTCTCTTGATTTCGATCCCTCCCTAGGATCCGATCGATCCGCCATCGTCATGCGATTGTGTATTCGATCTCTGTATGAGTCCAACTTCCCTTGAGCCCCCACACATAGTAGGGGTCTGATCGAGGGGTCAGCTTGTTTTTTATCGTCCTCCCTCAAGTGTTTTTTTGATAAAACAGAGGGGCTGAGCCATGCCATGTTTTCTTCGATGGACAAATCATGGTGCTCGATGAGATGTTAACGGGCTACTCTAAGTGGGGGCCTAGCTTCCCGTTCATGGGGGTTCGACATGGGTCAGCTGGTGACCGACTCTAGACTCTTGGTGACTAATTCATATAGTTCTTAGGTTCGTTCGACCGGTCCCATGGGCTCGCTGCCTTTCTTCGAGAAAAAACCATGGACTAGGAACCGACCAAGACTCGAACATGGGCCAGGATGCCTACGGTGCTCATGTGCCTAGGTACTGGCCACTAGCAGGCCCATCCCTTTCCACCTCTCACTCTAAAGGCGCCCCGGAGCGGTTGTGAACCCATTGGTGGGCCAACCTTCAAACTCCTAGGCCTAAATGGGGCCATGGGAGCATTTTTAGCTCCACATCCCTCCTTACCTATGGCAGTTCTCAGCCCATCGAATGGGGTGAACCATCATCCAGCATGTCCTTCGATGGAGTGGCCAGAGGTGGCATGCGCACGTTGCTCGGAGAGGCGATGTGATGCGGTGCGGTGGGCACGTAGATCTAGGAGGGCGGTTTGCCTCTCGCTCTACCTTTCCTTATAAACAATGGCCTTTCCCTTCACCTTTTGACATGCCTAACCACAACCTCATTCTCTTCGCCTCTTCGTCGTTGGCATTTGGATCTATTGCCTTCGCTCTTTCTCCACCAGCGTAGCTCTCGTTCTTTTGCCCTTGCCTCCCATGGAGACATGGTATCGCTCAAACATCACCCATGCATGCATGGAGGGCCTGATCTAGCACGATCCTCTCCGCGGGAGGACTAAAGCGGTGGAGTGGCTCATGCCTAGTTGCGAGGATGCATTGGTGTTGCCTGATGGCTACGTCATGTCCTTCATGCCCTTCCACGAGCGTGGACTTGTGATTCCTCCCCATCCGTTCTTCCAGGGACTGTTGCACCACTACTAGATTGAGCTACAGCATCTGAACCCCAACGGGATCTAGCAGATCGTGGCCTACATCGTGCTTTCTAAGGGATACCTAGGGATCAAGCCCCACTTCAAACTATGGAGGTACTTCTCCTCTATCTCCCTACTTAAGAAGAGAGATAGAGCTAGGGACCTGCTGGTGCCGATGGGCTACACGGGCATCCACCTCTGGGGGCAGCGATCCACCACGTATATGCCCTATCAGTTGCCGAGGTCCAACAAGGGATGGCATGCATAGTGGTTCTACATGAAGAATGACGCCGCTGCCCCCTTGTCGGACTTCATTGGACGCCTCATCAAAGAGGTGCTGTCGGTGTGGTCGTGAGGACCTCCCGAGAAGGAAAGGAAGAGGGTGCATGATATCCTTGTTGTCGGTGTGGTCGTGGGGACCTCCTGAGAAGGAAAAGAAGAAGATGCATGATATCCTTGATGTCATCGTGTTCTTGAAGAACCACGGCCTCTGTGAGGCTGGTGTCATTGGAGCATATCATGCGAGGAGGGTGGCGCCGCTGATGGCGCGCGCCCTCCCACTATACGGGATGATGGCCGGTGCGTAGCTCGATAGGATGGTGCTCACCTAGGTGCCGCTCCACGACAGCGAGGTCATGTAGCACATTAGGGAGGCGATGGAGGAGTCTAACATTGTGTTCCTGATCCTAGGACATCCCACGATGTGGCCAGACACGGGCTTCATCGAGCTATCGGTGGGGTTGGGCTTTCGGGCCTCCATCGCGCCGCTACCAGAGCACGAGGTCATGAGGGCGATGAACTACGCCACGGATGAGAAGAGGAAGAAGGAGAAGGATGAGAAGAAGGTGAGGTGGTGGGCGAAGCAGCGGGTGAGGCTGAACTAAGGAATGTGACACCAGGGATTGGAGGAGGAAGAGGAAGAGGAGGAGGAGGAGGAGGAAGAAGAAGAAGAAGAAGAAGAAGAAGAAGAAGAAGAAGAAGAAGGCGATAGTTCCAGGTCGCCCGACCAATGGGACGAGCTAGGTGGCGGGGACAGTTTTGGGTAGCCCATCCAATGGGACAAGCTGGGCACTGGGGACGAGGATCCATCTCTACCGTAGGTGGGGCCTTTCCTGTGTCATGCTCTGGGGTAGGAGGGGAAGGATGCGTCCCCGAAATAGGCGGAATCAAGCCACTCGCTTCATTTGGGCCTCCTACGGTGCCCTCGGAGTCGACGAGAACCGACCGTCCCGCTCCATCTGGACCCTCCGAGCAAAGGGAGGGCTCGAAGCGACAATGTGCCGATGAGGAGCAGCCGGGGTTGGGTGGCCTAGCCCCAAAGCGTCATCGTCTGATGGCGTCGAGGTGAGTCAAGAGTTTTTTTGTCCTTTTGTTCTAACAAATTTTTGTTGTAAACTGACTATCATGTCCTTTATAGTGCCTAAGGACATGGGACTCTCCTAAGGCTTGTGCCAAAGAAGAGCCTCGACCTCCAATAGACGCGCTAGGAGTCGACTAGCGCCGCACCGAAGGTGAGCGGGAGTGGCGCTTGGGCGGCCATGGTGTCGATCGAGGAGGTGCACCCGATGGCTATGTCCATGGGAGAGTAGACGAAGGAGGGCATGTCTAGGGCACCCATGGTGGGCATGGCGCATCCGGGTATGGCCACAACATCACAGGCGGAACCGGCGCAGCTGGAGCTATCATCCGTGAGGGTGGCCACCTCTATGGCAGGGCAGACGGAAGAGGGCGCACCTGAGGCATCCATAGCGGATGTGGCGATGGGGCAGGCCTCTGCTTCCATGTCACTACACCCTCTACCAATGGTGGGTCCACTCCAGTGGAGTTGCTACCACAAGAGGGGTCGGCGCCGCTTGGGATCGGAGCAGAGCCATCCTGATCTCTAGTGGGCAGACCGACAAGACCCAGGGGCAATGCTTTTTGCCCTCGATGATGCCATGGAGGAGATGGAATGGGGGAGCATCCACACAAAGGTTGGGATCACAGTTCGTGCCCTGACCACCGCGCTCATCTCGTTGAGCGACATCGTCGTCCTAGTTGACCAGGTATGATATGACCATGTTTTTGACCCTCATTTTCTCTTTCTACGCCTCTAAGTCCTATCCTCACCGTAGTCCCTTATGGTCCGCAACTAGGAGAAGTCCCAATTCCTTCATCGTAAGAAGGACATTTGGGACTGCCTCACCAAAGCAACATGGTAGAGTGAGGGGCTGGCCGCACTGCTCGCTATCGCCCGTTAGGAGGTGGCTGAGCTTGCCCTCGCCACCCAGGAGCTGGCCGACCTACGAGTTCGGGAGAAGGATACTAAGTTTCTGGTGAAAGAATCGAACAGAGTTGAGTCTTGTTGAGCTTGTTCAGCTGTGTGCTCATGCTCTCATCGGGCATCCTGCTCTCTTTTATAGGTGAAGGGGAAGGCATAGGTTAAGGGAGAGAGAAAGAGAGGAAAAGGGAAAAGCGAGAGAGAAGAAGGCCTCCAGGGCCATCACGTCCTTCTTTTTCTTCACGCGGGTCCCACTGACGCTGTAGATGGTGACAAGGATGGCTCCATGTCAGGCTCCTGTTCACCACTAGTGCCATGCCCTAACGTCATCAGTTGGTCATGGTGTCTCATCCCATCCCGGTGGACGGCGTGGTGAACCGACTTGCCTGTTAGTGGCCATACAGGGAGTAGGCAGCACAACGACCACGCACCCATCACTGTTGGTGATGTAAACCCTCAGGCGTGGCCTAACGTGGCCATGGGTCACGTCGAGACGTTCCCCGCTTTTCCTCCCAGTGTTAGAAGTTTGATCCTGAGGTCGTACTCTTAGACCCATAGTGGTTGGAGGCAGTATGGGTCCCCGTCGGGTGAGACGGAGCCCGCGCTCTCGTGGTCGGGTGAGACAGAGCCCGTGCCCTCAGGGTCTAGCGAGATGGCTCCCATACCCTTGGGGTCGGGTGAGACGGAGCCCGTACCCTTAGGGTCGGGCGACACGGGGCCCATGCCCGAGCGGTCTGGCGAGGCTGAAACCGTCCCTTCGGGGTTGGTTGAGACTAAAATACGACCTTCATTATCTAGGTGAGTTTGTCATCTGCAGTCTTTAGATCCCTTTGTCGAGTATCCCTAATACTGATACCCAACACGCCTCTCAAGCTAACGAGCTAGCTCTTTGACTAACATACTAGGCTACATATCCACATTGTCGAGTAAGGCGTCGTTTCCTAGAAAAATGTTTTTGTTTTACAATCCCAAGGTGTTTTGGCATTTGATCGATTAAACATATATATATTTGAACTGGAACTCATTTAGCTACTTTAGCAAACTAATTATTATGGAGCTACAAAAATTACAATGAGCACCTAATAGTGTTAAGAATTTTATGTGAAAGTTTTAGAGACAACACTATCACTAATTTATCACAATAATTCCTACAAGTTTATGTCTTAACCTTATTAAGCATCCCGAATTACTTAAATAGCTCTTGAAAATACTATGAACTATGTTAACAAGATATACCAGCAGATAGAGCATGATTTTAGGAACCTACCAAAATTGATTTCATAATTTTTAGACAGGTACATTAATTGCTATTGAATCTATGAGTTCATAGTAACAAAGAAAAAGGAAAAACAATTAGGAAATACATTTTAAAAGGCAATGGACCCGCATGAACCATTCGACCTAGCGACAGACCAAGGCGGGGAGTCAGCACGCGCGCGGCTCTTTTGCAAATGAGACCCTGATCTTTTCCGAAACTACATCATCGTTTGTTTACTATTTCCCTCTTTCTCTGACTAATTCATTTCACCCCTGGCTTCTTCCAAATTTCGCCACGCATGTCCCCGAAGCAGGACGCGTGGCGGCGTGGCGAGCAAGGGCACTAAGCGGTCACACCAGCCATCTAGGGTTCGTGCAGACTTACCTAGAGGGTCGATCGCAATCCCTGACCTAAGCGGCTACGCTGGGTGGCGGTGGAGAGCTGGAAGGTGCTCTAGCGCTTGCTGCAGTGGCGGGCAGTGCTGTACGGTGGCGGCACAACCGTTCTGATGAACTAGAACAGCTACTAGCCTATACAGTTAATGATTGAGCAGCAGGGGCTTACTGCAAACCTAGCCATGGTGATGGTTTGACCGGGGATGCCCCGAGCAAGGCTGGCCACGTACGCGCAGCGAGCTCGATGACGAGCCACGGTGAACATGGCCTCGTTAGTGGTGTCGGGGAGGCGGTAGCTGTTTCGCTGGCGCGCGCAGGGTGGAGAGGGATTCAGGATGAGGCCATTGGTCTAGCTGGTTGAGCCCGAATGGTAGGGGGGCAGCGCCATTGGGTTGGGCCAGCAATGGCGCAGAGGTGCAAGGGGGAAGCGCGGACATGATGGTGAGGCAACAGCACAGCTCAAGGCAGGGAGGGTAGCGGGTGGGCAGTCGCACAGTAGGGCGGCAGCGGCGGCCGAGGGAGGGTGCCTAGGCCATTGGCCAACAGCAGGCGCCGCATCCAGAGATGGCCAAGCCACGGCTACGCCGTAGCCAGGCTGAGGGCGGCCCCCACCAACCTGTGGCCATGCGTGCACCGAAACACGGTGACCGTGTACTCCAGTCCGAACGGGCTATGCATGAATTTTAAAGCGTCAAAGCCAACAGCTTAGAGCCCAGTTGAGATTAAAACCCGAGCTCAAGACTCTAGTAGACCCTAAAGGCTTCTCATCTGAACAATGAGCAAGGCCGAAGCGTGAGCATCAAGGGAGATAGAGAGGTGCCAACGGGGGTTCGTCACGCTGAGCGCTGGTTCATGAACGGAGCGCCCACGACATGATCTAGCGCGTTCCAACGAAGTTTGAGAAATTTTTAAGAGGGCAACGTGGCACCCAACCCTAGTACAAACTATACCATGCCCAAGTACCCACTTAGAGGCAACCAACAATACAAAAACATGAAGCTAGTGTTTAAACATTTTAGTTAGAATTTAATTGCTAAAATAGCATTGTCTACAATCCTTTTTAGACAGAAAAAGGCAAGGGTTCATAAACGACCATTAACACTTTTGCCACAATTTTTAAAATGTCTAAACCTTATTAACTTCAATGAACAAGTATTTCATGCAATAGTTCATACTCCGTACCAACCCATAGGAACAAATTATTTAAGCACTCTTTAATTATTTTGCTCGATATAATTTGCCAAAAATGGTACTTTAAACAATAGTTCAAGTATTTGCTGACTTAATAAAAAGGCTTATCTTAATTTCATATTTGATCTTTGAGCTGTCTAGAACAATAATTAACAACATATGTTTTCAAGAATTAAAGTTACATTTTTCCACTGCAGCACTTGCTCACCATGTTCACATAAGCACTATACACAAGTCATATTTTATTTTGTTTACAGAAATTGTTTTTCGTACCAAATAATTAACTACTCATTTTATTCTTTTTGTTAGGATTTCCATAGTATTCTTAAGCACTGAGTAAATTAACTTAGATTTTATTTGATTTCCCTCAACCATAAAGGTAGGTCTCACAGGGTTTGTTTATCATTTCATGTGTGATTTTAAATTTTTCAACTCGAGAACTTATTTTGCTAATTTTCCTAAGACCTTAACCTAGGTGCTAAGTAAGCTCGTAACACTAGAGGTGTTACATGTGCCCCCCCCCCTCCGCATAGTGAATTTTTTAAATACCTATAAAAAAATTCAATTGCATAGTAAAAAAGTTACTATTTCACCCTTTTTCGAGGATAATTATTGTATTTTTCGTTATGAGTACTAAATATATATGTAAAAACGTTGATAAGCTATCGAGACATACATTTATTGTACATAATTTTTAGGTTTATAAGATGTCTTTGTATTGTCCGGCCCCTCTTAGTTAAAAGTTCTGGTTCCACCATGGCTAGCATCCAACCATCATGTCCTGGTTAGATCGCGTGAGAATGAGCAAGGGAGTGAGTGCGAGAGCCAAGCAATAAGGAGGTGGGTGATTTTTGGACACAAGACCTTCAGGTTGGCATGTGCCTAGAAGGTTCACGAACAGGTCTATCGGCTTGAATTGAATTAACGTGTGACTTGATTCGACCTAGAATTATAGATTTGCTCCAAAATTGGACTGTCGGTTCACGAACAGTACGTGTCAGACTGTCGGTGCATCAAAATCTCTCACAAATTCGACCCAGTTCGTGTGCCCATGAACCCGGCTTGATCTGCTTCTTTTTTCATCCGAAATAGTGTTTTTCTCTTATAAATTCCTCCAGAATTGCTCCAAACCATCCGAATTCCTCTAGAACTGTACCATCGGAAGGGGGCCGAAATGCCGTCTTGTCTGTGCCACCGAGCATGAGACGGACTCGTACCTTGCAATGAAAGAAGCAGTGAATTCCCGACTTCCCGTGGTCCAGCCCGCGCTATGCTAACTTCCACTAGTACCAGAAATTTCTTCCAAATTGGTTTCCATCTCAGCATCATTCTTCAATTCCACTGCCACATCATTTCCATTGTTCGATCTAGCCATTTCTGCATCTACAATTACCCTACCAACCCGCCGCCGCCTCTCCTCATGGTCGTCCTCGTTGGGAGCGAACTCGGCGATGACGTCGTCCACGATGCTGTCGACGGCCAGCGCCAAGCTCTTGGCGCAGTCGCTGCCAGGCTTCTGAAATCCTCTATGAGCGTGTTCAGCTGGCTAGCTTCGGCTGGCTGGCTGGCCTTTTTTTTCAGCCAAAGCAGTGTTTTTCTCTCACCAAATTCTAGCATAAATAGTGTTTTCTAGCTGCTACAGTATCAATTTAATGCCAGTCGAACACTCTTTATGAGGAGATCTGCTGGATGGCGTCGGAGGCGCGGATTTCACCGCTGTAGACAGCGCGGAGTTGCTGGAGCACGGCGGTGCGCCATGACGCCTCCGTGCCCTGGGTGCGCGTGCGGCGGCAGTCCTCGACGTAACCGAGCCCGTCGTCGATAATCAACTCGCCGGCATCCTTGCGGCGGCGAGCAAAGAGCGCGTTGTACTCCTCTTCCAGGACGGTGTCGTGATCGGGCCGTCAACCTTCACTTGGATGGCGTCGCAGAATTCACCTATGCGGACGGCACGGAGTTGGTGGAGCACGGCGGTGTGCCTCGATGCCTCCACGCCCCAGGTGCGCGTGTGAAAGGTCCTAATATGGCTAGAGGGGGGGGGTGAATAGCCTATTTAAAAATCTACAAATCAACCAGAGCAATTTGATTAGTATGACAAATAGCGAAATGCAAACTTGCTCTAGCTCTACAAGGGTTGCAAGCCACCTATCCAACAATTCTAGTTGCAATGATTACTAGGCACATAACTTGCGATGTTACTACTCACTAAGAGCTCTCAATCTTGCTACTCTAAAGAGCTCCACAAGATGAACTTAAAATAACAAAACAAGCTCTCAATTCTAATTACACTAAAGAGCTTGCTACAACTAGTTTGCAAGAATATAAATGAGTGAGTAGGTGATTATACCGTCGTGTAGAGGAGTGAACCAATTATAAGATGAATACTAAATCAATCACCAGGAGAATACCAAAGGGCAAGAGACAACTAATTTTTCTCCCGAGGTTCACGTGCTTGTCGGCACGCTAGTCCCCGTTGTGTCGACCAACACTTGGTGGTTCGGCGGCTAAGAGGTGTTGCACGAACCTCGTCCACACAATTGGACACCGCAAGAACCTACCCACAAGTGAGGTAACTCTATGACACAAGCAATCCACTAGAGTTACCTTTTGGCTCTCCGCCGGGGAAGGCACAAGACCCCTCACAATCACCATGATCGGAGCCAGAGACAATCACCAAACTCCGCTCAATGATCCTCACTGCTCCAAGCCGTCTAGATGGCAGCAACCACCAAGAGTAACAAGTAAATCCTATAGCGAAACACGAATGCCAAGTGCCACTAGATGTAATCACTCAAACAATGCACTTGGATTCTCTCCCAATCTCACAATGATGATGAAACAATGATGGAGATGAGTGAGAGGGCTTTGCCTAAGCTCACAAGGTTGCTATATCAATGCAAATGGCCAAGAGAGTAAGCTTGAGCTAGCCATGGGGCTTAAATAGAAGCCCCCACAAAATAGAGTCATTGTACCCCTTCACTGGGCACAACACGGGCTGACCGGACGCTCTGGTCATATTGACCGGATGCTAGACCTCAGCGTCCGATCACCCAATGACAGCCACGTGTCCCGATCTCAATGGCCACTAGAGTTGACCGGACACTACGCTATAACTGATCGAACGCTGAGCCACCAGCGTCCGATCGTTTCCAGTAAGGTTCTAGAAACGCATTTTGCCCACCGGACGCGTCCAGTCATGCACGACCGGACTCTGACAGCGTCCGGTCAGAGACCCTAGCCTCTGTGCACTGCCCGACAATAGGAATGGACCCTGCCTCCAGCGTTCGGTCATGAGACCAAAATGCATGCCCTCTGCTGCCACTGACTAGATGCGCCGGTCCAACCGGGACCAGCGTCCGGTCAGTTATAGTGACCTCCATCGTTTCTATCTAGGGCGTCGGTGGCACCGTCGGACTGTCCGCACTCTACGGGCGGACACTCCGCCGGTGAAGTTCCTAACCCTTGCTCAAATGTGCCAACCACCAAGTATATCACCTTGTGCACATGTGTTAGCATATTTTTACAAAGCATTTTCAAGGGTGCTATCACTCCACTAGATCCTAAATGCATATGCAATGAGTTAGAGCATCTAGTGGCACTTTGATAACCGTATTTCAATACGAGTTTCACCCCTCTTAATAGTATGGCTATCTAACCTAAATGTGATCACACTCGCTAAGTGTCTTGATCACCGAAACAAAATGGCTCCTACTATTTATACCTTTGCCATGAGCCTTTTGTTTTTCTCTTTTTTCTTTTCCAAGTTCAAGCATTGATCATCACCATGCCATCACCATCGTCATGATCTTTGCCATTGCTTCATCACTTGGAGTAGTGCTACCTATCTCATAGTCACTTTGATAAACTAGGTTAGCACTTAGGGTTTCATCAATTAACCAAAACCAAACTAGAGCTTTCAGCGTGCGCGTGCGTGTGCGGTGGCCGTCCTCGACGTAACCGAGCCCGTCGTTGTCGATGATGAACTCGCCGGCTTCCTTGCAGCGGCGAGCGACGAGAGCGCAAAGGCGAAGCCAACAGAAAACTTCATCGGGGTCTTGAACATTGAAGTATGAGATTCTCCATGTTATAAACACTATATAACAGTGATTTCTCATTGATTTTGCCACAAAAAAACATAGGTGTCAGCTGACCCAAACAAAGCAGCCTAGCTCCGCCCCTGCGAGAGCATTGTACTCCTCCGGGACGGTGTCGTAGATCGGTGCATCAACCTTCACCTGGATGGCGTCGGAGGCGCGGATTTCACCTTTGCGGATGGCGCGGAGTTGCTCGAGCACGGCGGTGCGCCCCGACGCCTCCGTGCCTCGGGTGCGCGTGCGGCGGCTGCAACCGGAGCCACTAAACTTTAGTCACTGTATATTTAATTTAAGTGACTAAGGCCCCGTTTGAATTGATGCTGCTAAAATTTAGTAAGCTAAATCAGCTGCTAAGCTTTAGCCACCTCTGTTTAGTTTGTTGGACTAAAAGAGTTTATAAGAGGTCTTTTAGTCCCTTTTTAGACGGGGTGTTTGGATCTAAAGTGACTAAAAAGTAAGGCAGCCTGAGCTTTAGTCCCATTTAGTCATAGTGTTTGGTAAAAAGTGACTAAATGCGACTAAAATTAGTCCGCTAAACTTTAGTAGCCCAAACCAAACACCAAAAGAGACATTTTAGTTCATTTTAGTCAGACTGTTTGACTCCAAAGTGGCAAATACTATGACTAAAATGTGAGGTTTAGTCCCCTTTAGTTCCTTCTAGCCACAATTTAGTGATTACTCCCTCCGATCCATTTTATCTGGCGTACACGCGTATGAAGATTCAAATTTTAAAAACTTTGATCAATAATTAGGCTAATAAATTTTAGCTATTATAATACAAACTTTATATGATTAGATTTGTATGAAATTATACTATCAAATGATTATAAGTTTATAAGCATAAATAATATAATATAAAGCAAATGAATGATCAAAGTGTAATATAGGAGATCGTGTCATTCTAACTTGCGCCAGATAAAATGGACCGGATGGAGTAGTTGGCTAAAGCCCATTTAGGGGGTGTTTCGATTTCATGGCAAAACTTTAGTCCTGCACTTTTAGCCTATTTTTGACATGGGGATCTAAGCAGGTGAATTAAAAGTGAGCAAATGGGGTGGACTAAAATTTTGCCCATTTGCTACTCAAGTGTTGCAAAACTAGGCTAAAATGTCTTGATGGGCGCACTGAACACTAGATAACCCCCACCCACCCACCTGCGCCCTCCCTCTCTCTTATGGCTTAATTAAATGAGGACAAATCAGTCATTGTAGGATAGAGAACTAAACTTTTGTCATGATTCAAACATTCTCTGCTGGACTAAAGTTTAGCAGCTAAACTTTTGCAATGGCAAATGGATCGAACAGGTAGTCCTATTTAGTCATAATGTTTGTATAAAAATGATTAAATAGAACTAGATTTAGCTGACTAAATTTTAGAAGTGGCTAACAAAAAGCCCTCCTTTTCTCTCTCTTTGTGACGCAGGCGCGCGCACAAATTAGGGATCTATATTGGGAATGCTAGCGGGCAGGTTTGGTGGGAAGGTGTTCGAGCATTTGGTGCGTAGAAGGTGCGCCGTGCGCGTCAAGCTCTAGGGTTTTTCCATGGAGGGTGGAAGACGTCGTCGATCCAAAGTGTTTTTTTTTTAGTGGATCGTCGATCCAAAGTGGAGGACAAGCAATTGAGCATTTGAACATTTGAGTGGGCTTCATATGGATGCGACGGAATGGGCTGTTTTCCCCTTCCCATTGGCCCACATATCAGGCCCTTACCTTCCACCATCTTTTGAGGGCTCACAGGCCCACCCGGCGACTGTATTTCATGTTGAGACAAACGTACCTCTTCCCCTCAAAAAAAGAAAAAAAAAGAGAGACAAACGTACCTCTTGATTGCGGCGATGCATCCATGGATGCAGGGCCAGTGTAGTTCCAAAATTTTTGATAAAATAAGCATTGTAGTATTTTCGTTGTTATTTGGTAAATAGTATCCAATTATAATCTAATTAAGCTTAAAAGATTCGTCTCGTGGATTTCGTCTAAACTGTGTAATTAGTTTTATTTTTTATTTATATTTAATATTTCATACATGCGTCTAAAGATTCGATGTGACGGGGAATATGAAAAATTTTACAAAATTTTTGGGAACTAAACTGGGCCGCAGCAAAGGCCGAAGAATCTTCCTTTTGTGTACAGGGTAGCATCGCATCTTGGATACAGCAAAATGAATAATGTTCCTGTACGTGGTATACGATTACCACGATGTGCTGCGTTTATCATGCTGAGGAGAACGACAAGCGACACTGCGAGAGAATTCGCGGGCTTTACCGGACCGCGCAAAAGCTCCATGGATGCAGCGGTAATTGTTTTACACCAGACCTACTTTGAAAGAAGGGAGAGCAAAACCCACGCATGGAAACCCTCTATTAAGAACTAAAACGAAAATCATCCGGTCCAAACAGCTGGAACGGAGCAGTGCACCAAATGGAGCGCGGGAAAAGTACACCGGAGGTGGTGTGCGGAACAGTGCGCGGGATGCCGCAGGTACGTAATGTTTCCTTATTATTTTATTGTTTATTTTTCCTTCCCTTTCTTTTTCTTTAATTTTTTATTGTTTTATTTCCTTGCTTCTATTTATTTTTCCTTTTTCTTTTCTTTTTAGTTTTCTATGTTTTTCATTCTTATTATTTCCTTTCCTTTTCTTATTTTTTGCCTTTTGCCTTTTCTTTTCTTTTTGTTTTATTTTTTTTGTTTTTCCTTGCTTCTATTTATTCTCCCTTTTTCTTTTTTTTAAGTTTTCTATGTTTTTTCGTTGTTATTTTATTTTTCTTTCTTTTTAAATTTTCCATCCTTATTTAAGTTATTCATTTATTTTATTTGTTTTATATATATAATTTGTTAATCATATTTCTATGTGTATTTTCCTTCTTTGTTGTTTTACTTTAATTAATTATTTTAATTATTTTATTTTTTATTTTCTATGTGTATATGTGTGTGTGTGATTTTCATGTCGTATATATTTAATGTTCTATGTTGTGTTTTATCATGTTCACGTAGTATACATTTGATGCTCTATGATATTTTTGTGTTCTTCATGTAGTATACATGTGATGTTCATTTAGTATACATGTAATGTTCCATGATGTTTTTTGTGATATTCACTTAGTATACATGTGATGTTCTATGATGTATTTAGTAATGTTCATGTAATATATATGCGATGTTCTATAATATATTTTGTGAAGTTCTATGGTGTAGTTAGTGATGTTCACTTAGTATACATGTGGTGTTCTATAGTATATTTTTATGATGCATGATGTTCTTTTAATTTTTTCTCTATTATGTGTTTTTATTTCTTTTTCCTATGGTTTGCTCTATATTTTATTATTATTTATTTGTGCTATGTATTTATTTATTTAATTAATTTTATGTATATTACAATACCAATTTCATGAATCTAAAACTAGAATACCGTTCTTTTAAACTGAGAATATTTTTTTTACAAAGACGGAACATTGTTCTCTGAACCTAGAACATTGTCTCTCCTCAATAAAAGAAAATATTCTATCCTCATGAGATAAATGTTCATGAATAAAATTTTATCTAAATATATTCATGTGGGATCTTGTTTTGAAGGATTCATTGCGAGGAATAAGATGGTGCAATCGAAATTTAATTTGGATGCTTGGTTTAGCAATTACGACTTCTTTTTACTTCAAAAAAGCATTGTGCATGCTGATGTCAGCAATCTACTCAGCCTCAGCTGGTGCGCGGGAAACTTATTGCTGGTGCGCGCGCCCCGCTGCCACAGCCTCGGCCGACGCGTGGTTAATGTCCGACGCTTGGACGGTAGCAGCCCCCGAACTAAGATGATAACTAAAATGCCATGCCCTGGATTACCCACCCTGGAAATGTCCGGCATTCTAGAGGGATTGGAGTTTCCACAATTTTGAGATAGCTGTATACCGACAGCATGAGTACATTTACTGACAGCGTGCAAAGGTTCAAGCCTACAACCACGAGCCTTCGCTCAGTCAGAGGACAAATACCGAAACACTAATTTCTTGGATCGTGTGCCAACTTTTACTTCTTTTCATTGAGGTTCGAGCCCCCTTATATATAGACTACGGTTACACACATTTTTACGTATACTTTTATCATTGCCAGTTGGACCATTCTAGCATATTCTTCTATTTATAGTGTACAACATGTCAGGGGCTCTAGCAACTTTTACATATGCAACCACCTTCCCTAATGGGCCCTTGTTCAGCCTAAGCCCTGGCCCGTCAGGCAGTCTAGCCCAACCCAGGCGCCTTCACCATCTTCGATTTTCCTATTGGAGGCCCCCGATTTCGTAGATGAAAGCTTGTTCCGTTGTTTCCTTTTGAAACTTGTTCTAGGGCCCTTAGGACCTTGCTGCAAGGGCTCCAATCCATTGACCTTCGATGAAGGTCTACCCAAACCTTCGGCATCGGTTCCCTGGTTGGTCCTTCGCTTGCTCTTGGACCTTCGAGTCTGCGTTCATGAGCTTTACGAGATACCATTAGATATGGTTAGTGAACCTTTGGACGCAAACCTTCGCTCCCCAAGCTCCCCTTCGAGGGTAAGGTTTGACGCGCTGCAGTGTTCAAAAGACCGGGCGGGAGTTTGACCGTGACATGGCGGAAGTTGGTCTGTCATTTGGGCGACTATATAAGGTGGGGGTAGAACGAAGGTACCCCCACCGTTTTCATCGCAGTAGCCTTCGCTTGTCGAGTGCAGAGGTGGCTTATCTTCCGGGGTGTGGCCTTTGGCGTGAAGTGCTCGGCATCAAAAGTGAGGATTACACTAAGGTTATTAGTGAGTTTCTGATGGCTAGTGCATGCTAATAAGCAAAAGTCTTTCTAGAAACCAATGTGTCTTTCAGATGATTAAGTTCGGAGATACGGTAAGCAATTATTTATGCTCCATTTCAACCATTTCAATTAATATAGACCTCTAGCCATGCACAGATCACCGGTGTGACCGTCTTCTGTGCAGCAAACGCGCCGCGCCATCTAAAGTGTTATTGTTCCATGGGGCTCCCGCAGGTAGGGGGCTTGAGCCCCCATAGCACCTCATGTTGGATCCACCCCTGATTGTTCCTCTAACACAATGCTGGTATTTTTCTAAAGGGCTCTCACTGGTTGGTTGGTTAGTTAGTTAGTTAGTTGGGCCATTGAATATCTACTGTTGAAATCTAATCCAAAGTCTAGAGATTAGAATATGACGTGGCCTGATCATTTGTTCTAATCCAACATCTAGATATTAGAAGATGACGTGGCCTGATCATTTGTTTGAGCTTGGCTTAGATAATGTAGAGAAGGTTTTTTAGCAGAATGTTGAGAAGATTAGTTATCAGACAAAAATAAACTTCCATTCATTGGGCTGCGTACATATATTATTATCTAGGCCTTCCATCGTCTCCGAGTCCAAATTAAAAGGCAAGTTTTATAGAACGACGATTAGACCGGCTATGTTGTATGGAGCAGAATGTTGGCCTACAAAGATTCGACATGTTCAATAATTGAGTGTTGCAGAAATGCGTATGTTGCGATGGATTTGTGGTCACAAAAGAATGGAATGAGTTAGGAATGATGATATATGTGACCGCCTAGGGGTAGAACCAATTGAAGAAAAGATTGTCCAACATCAGTTGAGGTGGTTTGGCCATGTCCAAAGGAGACATCCAAAGGCACCAGTGCATTGTGGAGTCTTAAGCCAAGTTAATAATGTGAGGAGAGGTAGAGGGAGATCGAAATTGACATGAGGGAGGCAATAAAAAGATTGAAAGCTTGGGATATACCTAGAGATCTATGTTTAAATAGAAGTGCTTGGAAAACAGCTATTGAAGTGCTTGAACCGTGACTAGGAGCTCTTGGTGGGTTTCAACTTTAGCTTACCCTAACTTATTTAGAACTAACAGGCTTTGTTGTTGTTGTATGTGTTGAGAGTATTAGCAGCATTTATTCTTTATAAACAATTTATTATGACATTATATTCACCGATCTATATAACGATACACTACCATAAATATTAATATTTTCTTATATATATATATTTAGTCAAAATTAAGCACATTTAACTTCTTGGACAGCTCAAAATAGACAAATTGAGTATATGGTTGTTGATAGCGAATATGATATAGATCACACACCAGCAGGGCGTTGGACGTCTGGGCCGCTATGGACTGAAGAATGCAGCGAGTTTGTCACTCTTTCGTGGTGAAGAACAGAGAGGTTTACAAGCAAACCATTAAAAGGATAACCAACATGCTTGTGTGAGGAAGAACCAGCTAGTTTTTAGGCAAACTAACAAAGAAACCATCGAAGCTCTCGTCCGGGACGGATCCTATTGGGGCAAGGACGTTGCCGTGTTGCCCTAGGTCGACCGGCAAGCTTAGGGCACCATCCTTGGTTGTCAGATCAAGGGATGAACATCATAGGGGTTAAAAAAGAGAGTAAAAGGGTGTTTGTAGATTAATTTTGACGATTGAGTGTTGGATCCTTCAATCGGCCATGATCCTCTCATATATATAGAAAGGGTGGTCTTATCCCAATAGAAAACAACTTCAGATCGTAATCTCTAAATTTCCTATGTGAAAATACATCCAAATCCCGACCAAAATAGAGTTTGGGTCAGACACATACAGGCAAACCGGCCTAGCCGGTCCCCAAACTGGCTAGGCCGGTTTTCATGGGGCCTGGGCAGCCACAGCTGCAGGCAAACCGGCCTGGCTGGTTCAGCTGCACTCCGGTGCAGAAAATCTTCCAAAAATTGTAATTAATTCATCCAGACTCCAAATGAGGCGAACCATATATGTTTTTTGATCAGCTCGACAAGAGGAACCCAATGGTGCAATCATATCATGCATTTGGAATATATATTGATTTGACTTGAGTTACTAGCAACATGTGAAGTTGAATCATGAGTATGAATATTTACCCACCTTTTTCATTGATTCGGCTAGAGCTAGGAGCAACATATGAAGTCGAATCATGAGTATTACCAATAGCACATCTTGTTGAATTATCATTAATTCGGTTCGAGTTGAGAGTAACATATGAAGCTGAATTATGAATAGGAGCATTGGCATATGGTGCTAGATTTTGAGAGCAATTAGCTAAATAATTAGCATTGTTATAGCCAATTCTCTCATTCATCGTCATGTATTGTGGTGAAACCACATATTATGAACTTATAGCCAATGAATAATGATTTACATGTTGTATGTTGCTAGTAGCATCAAAACACGAAGAATTTACAACATGCATCGGCTCTTGACCATAATACCCATAACTATGATGTGTATGATTAGGAGAATTAACAAAAGTATCAACCGATGCAACATATCTAGTATCATTATGACTAGCAACATCAACATGGGAGCTCATAGAACTTGCAAAATAATTATTGGGGTCATAAGATGCATTTGCAAGCTGTACCTCGGGGTAATTGTAGTAGTTTTGTGATGCAACACCTCGGTACTCCATGATTTAGATCTTGACCGCCTTGCTAAATTTTCTAATAGCAAGCGCATCACGTTGCAAAATAGCAAACGAGAACACAAGGGGTCAAAACCAGATGCGATCGGCCTTTTGGGCCAGATGTAACGGTAATGGCGAGCACAAGAAGATAAGCCAGTGAGGAGTAGGGCTAGGGAAAGAAGATCGGCTACAAAGTAGAGCCAAAGCAAATTGTTCCCCTGTGGAGTCGTTAAAAAGTGTGTTGACGCCGAATAGGATCCGAATCACACACCAGCAGGGCGTTGGACGTCTGGGCCGCTATGGACTGAAGAACACAACGAGTTTGTCACTCTTTTCGTGGTGAAGAACGGAGAGGTTTACAAGCAAACCACCAAAGGATAACCAACGTGCTTGCGTAACGAAGAACGGACTAGTTTTCAAGCAAACTAGCAAATAAACCATCGAAGCTCTTGCCCGAGAGGGACCCCGTGGGGGCAAAGACGTCGCCGGGTTGCCCTAGGTCGGTCGGCAAGCCTAGGGCGCCATCTTTGGTCGTCGGATCAAGGAATGAACAGTATAAGGGTTGTAAAAGACGGTAAAAGGGTGTTTGTAGATTGATTTTGACGATTGAGTGTTGGATCCTTCAATCGGCCATGATCCTCTCATATATATAGAGGGGGTGGTCTTATCCCAATAGAAAACAACTCTAGATCGTAATCTTTAAATTTCCTATGCGAAAATATGTCCAAATCCAGACCAAAATAGAGTTTGGGTCGGACACGTATAGGCAAACCGGCCTAGCCGGTCCTCAAACTAGCTAGGTCGGTTTTCACGGGCCTGGGCAGCCACAGCTGCAGGCAAACCGGCCTGGCCGGTTCTGCTGCAGTCCGGTGCATAAAATCTTCCAAAAATTGTAATTAATTCATCCGGACTCCAAATGAGGCGAACCATATATGTTTTTCGATCAGCTCGACGAGAGAAACGCAATGGTGCAATCAAATCATGCATTTGAGGAACTTGCCCTGGCCGGTTTGGGAACCGGCCTGGCCTATTCCAGCAGGGCCAGCACCCCCGAAACACTGTTTCTTCGTCCAGACCCCAAATGGGATGATCTAGATATGTTTTCTGAAGATAGAAACATGATG
Organism: Miscanthus floridulus; assembly: GCF_019320115.1. Lineage (NCBI taxonomy): Eukaryota > Viridiplantae > Streptophyta > Magnoliopsida > Poales > Poaceae > Miscanthus > Miscanthus floridulus. Next base: position 9,860,373 of record NC_089585.1, read on the forward strand.
GCGGGATCCATTATACACTTTGGCCACTTTTGGTTGTCAACAATGGTTTCTACCTTCTACAAATGGTATTTCCATAGTAATTTTTAATGCTTGTATGTGTAAGTTATTCAGTTTTGTCTTTGTATTGCCAGATGCTTATCCACGAACAAAGTTTGTGACTGAACTTTTGTATGTATTCCATGCATTTTTCTTTAGAAAAGATTGTCATACAGTTTGGAATAATCATATTCATGTTTCAAAATTACATTTGAATCACTAATTTTAACCAGCTTGTACAATATGAGCAGAGACAAATATCTTCGGTTAATGCTCAGAAGGATTCAAGTTTTTCTGCCTGGTAATGTTCCTTGCACAACTGAATGAACTTCAGAACTTTTGTGAATGTGATAGCAACTCTGAAACTGATTGAAGTTCAAAGATGCTAATGACATTATTAGTGATGTATATTAACAAAAATTGAGAAGATACTCTCTTTTGCTGAAAAATGAAGGTGATAAACCGGACCGTGAAATTTGAACGGGGCAGAAACATAACCGACGCCCCATCCAATCGTGTATAGGCGTCTCTCTGGGCACTTTGCAAAGGGCAACCTCCATGGAGTGGAGAGCAGAGCACAGGAGGGCACCCGTTCTTCTCAATTATGCCGGCGCAGCACCAAAATGGAACAAAAAACAGATACGAGACGGCGGCAAGATAAAGGTGTTTGGGGTGAGTTTGTTCTCGAGATGTGGCCAGGTATTGTGGCTTGGAACTAAAAGAAGATGGATCTCCAAACAATCTTCTCCTGGCTAGGCGTCACTCTGGGCTCCATGCGGCAGTCAGGACGCCACTGAACGGCGCCTGCTGTTGACTCATGATATAGAGCCCGATCTCTCTGATTTCATTCAGACTTTCAGACTGCGTGAGAATATTTTTTTTAAAGGAGTCCAGAATGACATCTTTCGTCTGCTCCACACCGAGAAACACAGGCAATTTTCAAATCAAAACAAAACAGATCCCACAGATCTTCTCCGGATAACCGGACCTGAAATAGAAGGCAACTCCCAGCCCAGATACTAGCAGAGGAAAACAGATGGAGGAAGAATTCAAACGACGAGGAAGCGCAGTAGAGACCAGAGACGGCGGCTGGAGGTGAAGTGCACGATGGAGCCTGTTAGGGTTTGTCGACCCACATTCTTATAGCCGGTTGCCGGCGAATGGGCTCTACTGGGTGGGGGCCTTGCCTCACTAGCAGTTGGGCTTTCAGGCCCAACAGCCACTTGTCACAGTGTTATCCGGAAACCGTCATTTGAAACGGCGTTAAGAGACCGCCGCGCCGTCTGACATGACGATAGGACCTTATACTTGATGATGGTGAGTCTCTACCCCGCCACTACTTCATTTGCCCTCAGTTGGTGGTAAGGATCCTATCGCCATTTGAGTATCTGATCTGGCGGTATACTATCAATGGAGACCAATGACCAAGGATATCATTATTACTAAAGTTCTTGACAAAATCACCTCCAGTGCCTAATTTATCTTCAACCACCGGGTATTCAATTTAAAATATTACGTACAACTCGTACCTGTTTTGGTCTGGATTTCCAATGTGCCAGACTGCTAGCTTTGGTGATTTTTAACCCCTCTTTCTAAAAGTTTGCTCATTCCTGTGGCGTAAGGCTCATTTCCACATTAATTGTTGTGCAAAGTTCCTGAACAAGTATTCTAATTTCCATGCATCAAAACAAAACATGCTTGTGGCTCTTCTGCTGACAGTCGAGAAGATGAGTCCGTTGCCACTACAGTAACAGCAGCAGGTGATTGAATTCCAGGAGATGCTTTCTTTCAGCTGGTAACCGGAATGGCAACTAGTGAAACTGAAAGTGATCCTCAGACGCCTATAGCCTGTCAAAGTATCCATATGGCAATATTTCTTCAGATTGGGGATAAAAGGAACGTGATGGCAAAAGATAGTGTGAAGAAAGGGATACACATTATCCACCACTGCTGTATCATTGTAGGAAAAGGATACACATTATCTGAATCCAAAGAGGAGCTGCCTTTTCAGCTTTCCCCGAATGGGCTGTAGCATCAGACGTTTTTGTCATTTGAATTTATTGCAATCTTGTGACGAAGAGATTTACTATATTTGTTGCCACAGTTCTCTTTTCATTGTTTGAAGCTGAAGCAGGTTTGGAAATTGTGGAACTGCTGCTTTGCTTCAATCCATTGTTCTTCCATTACCTTTCACGATTTGCATTCAGCTCATCTTGCAACGCTTTCAGCGCATATTGCAACGCTTATGTATGCTCGTGTCGGTGAAATGTTCACAACGTTTATTCGTTAACCACATGGCTAGCCGTGAATGTACAGCCCACCACTGTCACTCCGCAACTGGCTAGGGCACCGTTTCTTTGATACAAGCACAACGTTTTTATTCATTAACCACATGGCTAACCGTGAATGTACAGCCCACCTCTGTCAATCCGCAACTGGCTAGGGCACCGTTTCTTTGATACAAGCATACAGCATTATAGCTTGTTTGAGAAAATATACATTGGCAATTTTCTACATTAACAATCATTCAAAAACTTCAGAGCATACTGAACCTTCAAACCTACAGACCTTTTGCGTCACTTCGATTGCTTTAAGACAGCATGTCTCCTACCTTGATCTGATGTATACATGATACCAAATTAATTTAGCCTAGTAACTACAAGGTTGTGGAGGCTATCTGGCAGTCCTCTCCTACGGACAAGGCATATTTTTGCCTCGTGTCAAAATTCGCACTAGCATTTGTCGGCTAACATATGGTACTATTGTTGCTAAAGTGCTAATTACAGATACAATGAGTTGGAAAACATGATACCCCGACGCAAACTCTCACTTGCCTTCTCGAACTTCTTCTCAAGGTTAACCTCCCCTACGGCTTCAGCAGCAGCTCTCAACTGAGAACAAGTTGAGAGTTAGAATAGAAGGCTCAAACATGGAACAAAAGCTTGTGAAACATGGAACAAAAGGACGTTCACTATGAGAGTAGTCACAAATAACGAGCAAGCATCATTGATAGGCATGGTGCGCATCCACCTATCATTATCCGAATAGCACAGGCACAAAATGTAGCCGGCACCCAATCACATGTACTGTAGCTGGTACACAAGGGCACATCTATATCTATATCTATCTATCTATATCTCCTATAAAGCTAATCCCCACTACAAGTCTATCCCACATGCAAGTCATCTATATCATCCCCCACTAACTATCCACGTCATCTCCACAGATAGCGATGTCATCCCACTAACTTTCAACATCTTAATGCATGCTATCCACATCATCTTCACTTAATTTCATTTCAAATTCTTTGCAATCCCTGCGGCAACGCGCGGGGTATCTTCTAATGTTCCAAACTCACCAACCCCCTAAATCCCCCCTAAGATTATCATTGATTATCCTGCCAACCAAGGTGCAAACGATGCACAAAATTGAGCAGTAACACATCTACAATTGATTTAAACTTTTCTTGTGCAAATTAATAACTTCAACACTATATCAGAACTATGGCTCAAACTTGTATGACATATTAAAGCATGTCACATTGACAGTAAAATTCTCTGACATAGTGACATCTTATAGTGGACATTTCCCAAGCAGCCTTACCACATTCTAATTGGCACGTGCATCAAGCCTAATACGGTAAGTCTGTAATCAAAGGAATGCATCCATACAACCAAGTGACACTGAAAGTGTGGAAAGCAATAAACACATGATGGAAGGTACTTATGTTGGAAGGAGATAAAGATGACAGTCTACCTGATTCAGAAATTCATCCAGCCTTCGAGCAAGCCTTATGACACTTCCTTCAAAAATGTCGGTCATTTCCATCACCTCTGCAAAGGTGGCTCCCTGTATGAAGATAATAATACATACAATTAAGATAAAATTAATGAAATCACAGTAGCCTTTCCAATAGTCTAAAATTGCATCTTATCAGAAATTAAACAAAATAAGAACCAAAAATCGAACTGGATATTAAGATGTTTCTAAGGTCAACAGAATTTCCAAAAGGGTCTTAAAAAAAACTAAAATCAAGAGTTGTACAGGGCCTCAATCTCACTAACCCTTGACCAGCAGTACATGACATCCATAAGGTAGGGTCTGCAGGTTGATTCAACGTATTCCTCCACATTTACTTCCAGTTTGCATTCTTTTTGTACCTAAAACAATGAGAGATCAAATCAAGTACATGAAGATAAAAAAATATACAGGAGGCAAAGAAAACATGCTCTTTGATCTCAGTGCATTGGAAACAGGAATGGGAAATTTACATCTCAATCAAGTTCAGGGACATATCAAAGTTTGAGACAAGTATGCACCTCAGCTATTTTTCTTGCAGCCTCCTGAAGTTGCATCATCGGCCTAGAAAGTTCATTTCTTAGGCGTATCTGCTCACTTGATTTATCACAAGGTACAAAACAGCTAGCAAGGGAAGCAACTTGATGATGGTCAAGATCATTAAATGTACCTAGACAGATGGAAAATATTAAAGCAATGCAACTACAGTCAGAGAATAATTGGACACACAAAATCATATAGAACGGATACCATTAAACATAAGTTCAGTGATAAGCAGTTCATCCCCTGTGTCTATTAAACAGGCAGCACGTCCCTTTAACTGGAGAACACCATCAGCATCAATATGACCAAGCATCTTCAGAACGCGGGACCGGTTCTTAAGTTCGTCTCTAAATTTTTGTAGCTGAATGAAGAAGTTACAAATTCATTTAGCTGTTAGAACGGGTCCAATTGGACCAAAGGTAAAATAACGAAACCAACCTGTGAATCCCGCATCTTTGACTTGAGTTGCTGAATTTCACTATTCAAGTCTGCTTTTCTTTGGTACCAAGATAGTTCCTGATCACTTTGACCAGACTAAGATAAAGAGCAGCAAAAGATACGTCAGTCAAAAACAGAAAATACATTATTCCAGATACTTCTTGATGCAAAGGTGACAGAAATATATACCTTATGAAGTCTGTGAGAGCATTGTTTCTGCTCAAGGTCCTCAAGTTTATGTACCAAGTCAACTAGTTCAGGTTCTTGAATACCCATATCCTGTTAATAGTATTAGACAATCAAAGTGAGTGCATGCTAAGCATTTGTTCTGATAGAATTGCCAACAGAGGGGCAGAGGGCAGAGCAAGAAGTCATCAGAAGTCTCTGAATATGCAAGGCAATATCAGGAGCTAATGATCACGTGAATAGATTTGTTCTTTACACATAAATTATGTGCAGAAAATGCATTCAGGACCACGATAAAAAAAATACATGTTCCATATATTTGGAAATGTTAATTGCACAACAAAATTGTATCAGAGAAGGAACAATATTACAATTCACAGGTATGTAACAAGACAAGAAGAGCTGGGTTCATGTAAAACTAACCATGATTCCATGTGTTTGAGTTTGTTATAATTTTCCAGAATTTAAGCCACAACAAAAATGACACTTTAGGCGCAAATACAAAAAATGCAAGTAAATTTCTGTAAGAAGAAAAAAACTATCATACGTTGATTGGATGTAGCTTCGGAAGGCCTTGGGGGTAGCGCTTTCCTAGTTCTTGCACTGCAAAAAGTATATTCTGTCTTGCTTCGGGTGGTCGTAGATCAGGAGGAATGTTGATTCTAACACTGCTTAGACCAGATACTAAAGGCAATGGTACAGGCACCTGCAAATACCTCAAGATTAATCCGAGTAATACCCCAGATGATGATAGTCTAACATGATAAGACCCCTTGTCATAAAGCTTCAACTTACCACATGCATTTCACCCTTCTCCCCTGGGCGAGGCGGGCATGGCTTTGAACGTGATCCATTCTGACTGGAATTAGAGGAGCAGTGAAGCAAGGTGTCAACTATATAGTTATTGCTGCGCGATGCACTTAATGCAGGGGGGAGAGTCCCAGATACTGGAGGTTTCTTCACTACATTTACAACCACACCCCATCCCCAGTCTGTTGAACCATCCCTCACTCTAACCTGCCACAATGCAAAATACTGAGTGGGAAGAATATGTATAGTTTTGTAAAGCCTACAACAGAAGTGATCACAAAACAACAGTTCATCAAAGAAATAAATAAGTGAGCAGAAGCAGAGGAAGTATTTCTACACTTTCTAATCAGCCAAATCCAAATAAAATGGTAGTGACACAGCCTCCTTGACTACAAACAGAAAGAAGTTGTGAAAAAATGAGTTACCTACCAGCCTTCCAGGAACCAAATACAACAAAGCCCTCTCTGGTCTAATCATCTCAGACATGATTTTCTTCTCTAGTTCAGATATATCAAGCCCCAGTTTGTGATATTCAGCAAGATCAGTCTGTACAAGGAAATGTGCAAGTCTAGTAACAACGACGATGATGACAAATAATATTGAATACAGCAATTAAGATAGCATACCTCTCCAGAAGAATCAAGCAAGGTAGCTTCATCCTCCAACCGTGTAATCTTTTGAACTATTTCTGGCAATGCCTGAAAAGCGAGGGTAGTTATTTTTAACATTGGCTAGTGTATGACAGCAGAAGCATCTATAAGAGTTACTCAAACAAACCTTCTCATACTGAAACTGATGGAATGAATGCCTAATCACATGCTCAGCGGTAAATTGGCCCTCTACACGGCTCATTAAGTTCAGAATAGTGTAATAGCTCAGCCGAAAAGTACTGATAAGAGGTGCTGGTTTGCCTAACACCATGTCCTTGATAACACTCATTTCCATCTGCAGAACATACTCATGTTAAGTCGGATGGACAAAAGCAACAGATTAAAAGATAGGCGCAACACATGATCAACTGGAATAGTTAGCATAAGAAATCATGAAAGCTAAAAAGTTCATCATAAAGCAAGCATAAGTTTAGAACAAAACCAAAAATTTTAGGTGGGGATGTTTCAACAACACAAAATGAATCTTTAAGCACACCTACTCAATTGTATTTAAACTGCCAAGGTTCGATGCAGTCTCAAAGCATATCATAGATCATGTTGAATTAAGTAAACATCCGTTTGCATACCAACAAACAGTGAAACTGATATACAAAGAACAAAAGATGGAACCTAATAAACATCAGGTGGATTTCTAACTGCAATAGAAATAGCAACAACATTAGATATTAAGGAAATCAATGATCAATTCTCATATCAGATTTTGTCAACTCGACACAGAAAGACAACTGCAGAATCAGGATGCACTGGGATAGATTGTGTTGTATTCATCCCAAGAGGAAGCCCAATTTTGTTAAAATAGTTTGTTAAAAACAAGTCAAGTAGTCAATAAAGACACACTAAATACCGTCATGAACACCTTGACATGATATATGAATTGTACTTGAAAAACAAAGATAATACGGACATAGAACAATGGACCTTTACCTTCTCATCTATCATTATAACACAAATACCACGTTCATCCTTGCCACGCCGGCCAGCTCTTCCACTCATCTAAGAGTGCAGTCCATGTAAAATTAAAGTAAGAATGGGCTTGTATATGTCCTCTCTATAAACTTACATGTACGAGTTTATGCCTGACTTGCATTTCATACATAAAAGATTTACCTGTATATATTCTCCAGATCCAATATAGCGGTTAGTATCACCATCCCATTTTTTGACAGAGGTGAAAACAACGGTTTTTGCAGGCATATTAAGACCCATGGCAAACTGAAGCAGAACAATAACAAAATGAAGACTGTTACTGATCAAATGATGCAACTAAGAGTAAAAAAATGCACTATTTGCATAAAGTGTACAACGATAGTTCTCTTACTTTACCTATTTGAAAACTAAAGAAAGAATCCAATCAAGAAATTCAACTATACCCCTTATACCATAGTTTTTACGGCGGCGTGGCGAGGCGCGGCGACCCACCACCTTCACACCTTTACAGCGTCTATGGCGCGTGGCGTGGCGACGCCATACACACATCGGCGTGGCGAATACATACATTATAGTCTAGGATATTAGGAAATTATATTGACAAATGGTAATGCAAATGTAGCTTAAAAGGTATAGTCTACAATATTAGCAAATCAAAATAGCAATGTAAATGTAGCACAAAAGACAGAGAACTCTCTCATCTCTCAAACCGGGCTCATTCTTTACTGTTACTGGGCCCAAAACCGGCAATTCGGCTCGGCCCACACCTTTGCGCGGCGCCCGGCCGCACCCAGGCCGCAACGTGGGCCTGGGCCGGCAAAGTGCCGCGGCCGCGCGCGCCCGCCTGGGCCGCGAAACGGCCCAGCCGCTCTCCGCCGTCGGATCGCATCCGACGGTCGCCCGGCCGTCTCGCCCGAACAAAAAGGCCCGGCCAGCCGCGTCAGCTGAAACCCTAACTCCCATTCTACTCCTCCCCTTCTCTCTCTCAGTCGCGCGGAGCCCGAGCGAGAGCGAGCGTGAGCGAGCAGACGACTCGGCGCCGTCGTCGGCCCCCTCGCCGGCGAGCGCGCTCCCCAGCGGGTGAGCGCGCCGCCGTCGAGCGGCCTGGCTGCGGCGTCCCTTTGGCCAGAGCCCGGCGAGCAGCGTCTCGGTCTCGGTCTCGGAGGGCTCCAATCGGCCACTCGGCCTATACAGGTACCCTCACGGCCTCACCCTCACCCTCACCGTCTATTGCGCCCGCCACAGCGCACAAAGGCGCCACAGGATGCCAAATCGGCGCCACGGGGATGCCACGGCGCTATGGCGGACGCCATACACGCCGGGGCCGTGGCGTCGCCGTGGCGAGAGCCAGAAAAACGCCACGGCGATATGGCGACGATATGGCGTCGGTATAGCGACGCCTTAACAACTATGCCTTATACTACATGTAAGAGATAAAAAAAAAAGTTTAAGGTGAAGAGAAATAATCAGGATAGAGATCATACTGTCTCAGTAGCAAAGAGAGCTTTGACAAGACCTTCTTGAAAGAGCAACTCCACCAGCTCCTTAATTATTGGAAGAAGTCCAGAATGATGTACGGCAATACCTCGCTTAAGAAGCGGCAACATCAACTCTATAGCAGGTAAACTTCTATCTTCCTCGACTAAACAACCAATAGCATTACGGAAAATCTGCTCAATGCATTCCTTTTCGTCCTCAGTGTTGAAGTCAAGTTTTGACATAGACATGGCATGGTGCTCACATTCTCTTCTACTAAAGCTGAAAATTATGACTGGTTGAAACTTGCGCTCCATAATCATCTGAAAGTTAAAATGCACTCAAAATTAAGCAAGGATATGAGTGTCTCAGGTCCAAATAAGATAACAACACTGAAATTCAAATGATATATCATCAACTGAACAGTAAATATTTACTAGTGAGATTTCAACTTTAAGGCTCCTTAAACACAGCGAACTTTACATTAGAAAGTTCCATGCACATACGAACTGGTAAATTCAGAAAGCACACTAAGCCAGAGAATATCATGCACAGAAGAATGCGAGTGTCTGCCTACCTTGACAATTCTGTATATGTCAGAACTCCCAGAGGCGCTTCCACCTTTAGCAATCCGGCCACTCGCTTTAGGTCCACCACCTTTCCTTCCATCCAGTTGATTATTTTGCTTAGCAAACGAGTCTTGTAGCTTTGCAAAGTTATCTTCTCTAAACTGGCCATTTTCATCTACTACAAGGTAAAGACCAGAACCGCCTATTGGAAACACATAGTGCTGCAATGGTGTTGGCCTGAAGTCCGTATACACAACGTGACAGGGCTGCTTGTGCAGGCTGCATATCCACTCAGCAAACTCGGTCGCATTTGACATGGTAGCGGAAAGGAAGACCATCTTGATGGCAGGGGGCAAGAAAATGATGCTCTCCTCCCACACGACTCCTCTCTCACGATCCTTCATGTAATGTATCTCATCGAATATAACCCAGGCAACCTCCTTAATCACCTCGGAGCCCCTGTAGAGCATTGCCCTGAGGATCTCTGTCGTCATGACCAGACACGTGGCGTTGGGATGGAGCGTGACGTCACCAGTCATCAGCCCAACATCTGTGAACTCCTGGCTGAGCTCCCTGTACTTCTGGTTGCTCAGGGCCTTGAGCGGGGAGGTGTAGATGACCCTCTGCTTATCCCTGAACGCCATGGCGATGGCATACTCGGCAACGACGGTCTTCCCCGCCGAAGTGTGCGCGGAGACAAGCACGGACTCGTTCCGCTCCAGGCACGCGATGGAGGTGCTCTGGAAGGGGTCGAGGTTGAACGGGTACTGCTTGGCCATCTCCCCGTTGAAGTCCGGGTTGGCGAGCGTCCCGTGCACCGCCTCGTCCTTGGCCGACTCGTACCCTTTCGGGACGGCGACCTCGTGGACGCACGAGCGGGAGAGGTTCCGGCGCTTGGCCGTCGGGTCCGCCTCCGCCTGCGACTGCGCCGGCGCGGGGCTCGGCTGCTCCTCCGCGCTCGAGTCCGGCGCCTTGCGCTTGCAGGTGCTCTCCGCCTCTTCCCCCATCGGCCCCCGCTCGACCCAAACCTAAGGTACAGAACCCAACGACGCGTCAGTAGGTCAGATGCGAATACAAGGTTTGGGTGCTTGGTTTCGCACAGCAGGGAAGGGAAGACGAAGGGGTGGGCATACCTGGCGGTGCTCGTCGCCGGCGAAGGGCCTGAAGAAGACGTGGGCACCTGGCGTTGGGCGGCAGCGGCTGTCGCACAGTCGTCTCCACGAGAGAGGGAGACAGCGCGCGCGGCGGGGGGCGTCGGTGGGTTGGGGTTCGCGGCGGCCGGCGGGGGAATGGCGAATGGAAGCAGGGGGAGGCAGCCCTGCAGGGATAACAGGGCTCCTTTGAATACTTGCCAGTTGGGATACCGGCCCAGTCTCCGCCGGTGGAAAAAAAAAACCCCGTGAATTTGCTGCCCTCGCAGATCCACGTGACCTTTTTGCTTGGCGTTGTCTTTTGAAACAGAGAAGTCTGCTAAAAAAATGTAAACAGATAAGTTGCACTTAAAGAAACCGAGAAGTTACAAAGTGCAGCCAGTCTAACATTATTTCTTATAAAAAAATAGCTCTGGATCTGGCTCATGTGCTAAAGTTAAAGTCGTTTTTTGAGCCGGTTCTGTCAATTTGGTGGCCTGGAAACGAAGCTAAAAAAATGAGTCCTTTAATATAATAATAACAATGATGTTTCTAGTAAACTTCAATACAAACATTCTTATTGAACAAATTATAAGTGTTACCTTTAATTTTGTGTCTAACATTTGTGGATGCGAAGTCATTGATGATGGTATCAATATTAATCTCATCTAATGATTTCTTCTCGGTGCATAAAATTGTCAAACCATTTAATCTTTCTTAAGATATTACGGACCTCTAATGATTCTTCAATAGTTTCAACTTTCTAAAGGTTCTTTTAGTCACATTAAAATCAAAAGAGTTAGCAAATTACCTAGTTGAGAACTAGAGGTAATGATTATTCACTAAATAGTCTCACATCACACTGACCTAGCTGCACTGTATGGGATTCCCAAATTCCAAATCAAAATTTTTAAAGAGTCTCAAATCTTGTCCTAAAATAATACTCCTCTATTCCAAATTATAAGTCGCTTTGACTTTTTTGGTATATCCATTTTGCTATGTATCTAGACGGTTAGATGCATAGCAAAATGGATGTAAAAAAAGTCAAAGCGATTTATAATTTGGAAAGGGGGTACAAATTAGGGGCAAAGGCAAATTAAGCATTGATTAAGTATATAATTGGCATAGATCAACAAAGGGATTTTGAAGTAATTGGGCAAATGTACCGTACTCGCCACTTGTGTAGAGTCGTAGACGTAGAGCTGGGTGTCAGCGAGGTCACGTCGACGGCTAGGGTTCTTGAGTTTTTGTTGCACCAGAGGCCATTTATCTATACCTTGAGTTTCAGTTCCTTAGCTTCGAGGCCCAATGTAGCTGCCCAACTCGACCCCGTCTAGGGCCATTTACAAAAATGTTTGAAATACATTTGTAATTGTAGTTTTGTCATAAATTTCTGTCAACTTTGTGACCACTTCGAATATATCCATACCTAAAACAGTGGAAATGAAAAAGGAGATTATTGGAGCCTTTTTTTTTTTGCTCCCGCTTTGCTTGGCAAAGTGCTCCAGCTCCTTTTGCTTGGTATATATGCCCTTGGGGCTGCTCTTGGTCAGTCCGTTTGACACGCCGGTTCATTGGCAAAAACCGCAAGGAGCCGGAACAGGCACTGTGCCAAACGCACTCATACTACCTCCTCTGAAAATTCGATGCTAACTAGCTGCACGTGATTGTCACGCGAAGCACAACCTGCTAGGACGATGGTGAAGGCAGGCATGAGCGAGTTGCCGACGTTTTTGCATATGCACAAATGCTGCTTTAACCGATTTTTATTTGCTGGTGTGTGATAGCAGTGCACTCGTAGGCAAGTATGGTGCGTGTGCCTCACTTTGTAGCTAAATCAAGGCCACGCATGACGGTCGTGTCAGACGCACTATGTAAAAAAGCTGCATATCCATTACATCACCAACAGACGTCTGTAATAAGTCATCGGCGAAGGTAGCCGGTCCGGTAGGTCAGCGTCTGTAATAAGCGATTACTACAGACGCGTGTTGGTAACAAACGTCTATAATACTGGTATAGACGCGTGTTGACAACACGCGTCTGTAGTTAGACGACATATCACAGACGTGTATTGTGAAAACGCGTCTGTGGTACGTAGTTATCACGCGTCTGTGTTATGATGGGTATACCAGAGACGTGTCTGAGTAAACGCACGTCAGAGAATGGAGGGTCACGGGCCCGAAAAAAAGATTAACTCCGATGAATTTACAACTCAAGTCCGCAGTCGTAGTCCCTCTCTCTCCCCGACTCCAGTCGCGGAGTCGCACAACACCGCCACCCCTCCTCCTTCACTTACAACGCCGCCGCCCTGCTCCACTGCCGGTGCCGCCACAGCCACCTCTTCTGTCGGTGCCACCACCGCGCCCTCGTCTGCCGTCGTCACCTCCCTCCTCGTCTCCTTCCTCTCCGAGATCTGGATCCTCCCGTCCGTAGCCAGGGGACAGTGTGCCATCGCGAGGCCGCCCACCAGCCGCCTCCGCCCGCCTGCCAAGCGCCAAATCACCGACGGCCACCTCCTCTCCCTTCCCGTGCGGCGGTGTGAACAATCCGCCTCCCTCCCTCCAGACCAGCCGACGACACACCTAGATCCAGCCGGCAGCGCTTCCCTCCACCTAGATCTAGCCGGCCATGCCTCCCTCCACTCGGATCCAGCCAGTGCCGCTTCCCACCACCAGATCTACCAAAACCACAGCCACGGGGGAGCAGCAGAGACACCAGCAAGCGGACGACGCCCCGTGCTCTTCACCCTCTCCCTAGGTGTCAATAGAATATCGTCGACAGTCCTCCAAGAGGTATCCCACGAAGGTAGATTGATCGGCAGAGAAGCATGTGATCAAGAACAAGAAGGCAACAGAGACACACGAGTTAGACACACGTGTGAAAAAGGTACCGTTGACGCATGTTGGCCGTTTCATGTTGGTGATGGAGGATACCTTGTCAGGGTTGGGCTCAATGCCTTGTGCGCTGACAATGTAGCCCAGGAGTATACTGGATGGAACTCCAAAGATGCACTTTGAAGGGTTCAGCTTCCATCGATACCTTTTTAGGTTAGTGAACGTTTCCTTGAGGTCAGCGATAAGATTGTCGGTAGTCTTAGACTTGACAACCACATCGTCGATGTAAGCTTCGATGTTACGGCTGATCTGTTGATCGAGGCACATCTGGATGGCCCTTTGATAGGTCGCCCCGATGTTCTTGAGTCTGAAGGACATGGTGGTGTAGCAGTACGCACTGAAGGGTGTGATGAACAACGTCTTGATCTGGTCTTCTTCCTTGAGGGAGATTTGATGATAGTCAGAGTAACAGTTAAGGAAGAAGAGCAGTTCATAGCCGGCGGTGGAGTCTACAACCTCGTCTATCTGAGGCAGACCAAATGGGTCTTTAGGGCAGTGTTTGTTAAGATCAGTGTAATCAATGCACATTCTCCATTCTTTATTATTTTTTCGAACGAGAACAGGGTTTGCTAACCACTCAGGATGATACACTTCTTTTATGAATTCGACAACTAAGAGTCATTTTATCTCTACCCTAATAGCCTCCTTCTTGTTTGGCGTGAATCAGCGGAGTTTCTGCTTGATCGATTTGGCGATCGACGAGATATTCAAAGAGTGCTCGATCTTCTTCCGTGGTACCCTCGGTATGTCTGCAGGTTTCCAAGCAAACACGTCAGCATTGGCATGTAGGAAGGAGACGAGTGTGCTTTCCTATTTAAGGTCGAGGTGAGCTCCAATCTTCACGGTCTTGGAGGGGTCATCAAGGCCGAGGCTGACCTCCTTTATTTCCTTGGACTTGGCGGAGGCGCGAGAAGGCTCTAGCTCTAGGATCTCCATGTCATCGGTGGGCACCATCTTGGCGCTGGTGACCACGCTGGCCATCTAGATGGAGAGATCGGTGGCTTCGGCAAGCACGAGACTCTCTGTCTCGTAGGCATAGGCGATTGAGAGGTTGACCCGTAAGGCCAGGACTCCTGCAGGCGAAGGCATCTTCAGCACTAGATAAGCGTAGTGCAGTACAACCATGAACTTGGCCAGAGCTGGCTGACCAAGTATGGCGTGGTAGGCGGTGTTGAAGTCGGCGATGTAGAAGTTGATATGCTCGACGCGGTAGTTGCTTGCCGTGCCAAACTGTACTGGTTTGGGCCATCTTATCGATGTAATACCGTCGATGAAATATGGTCGGCAGTCTACCTAGGGGTATACCCAAGGTAGTAGATTATCGGCAGACAGGTGCGCAAGCTACGAATAAGATGGTGATGCAAGACAGACATGAGGTTTTATCCAAGTTCGGCCACCGTGAAGGCGTAATACCTACGTCCTGTGTCTGATTGTATTGTTGTATATCAATAAGATCCTCCTTGAGAGGGGTCCTCTGCCTGCCTTATATAGTCTGGGGGATAGGGTTACAGATCTGAAAACTAATCCCAACTGGTTATAATTGCCATAGGTGGCTAGATAAGGATTCCTATTCTAACCGACTAGGATCTTGCTTGATCTCTAAGTCTGCTTTGATTCCTTGCGTGGGACTCCAAGCAGATCGGCTGGGCCGCGTGTCGTCTTCTGGTGGGCCAGACCCCCTGGTCCGGGCTGGCCCAAATCTAGCCATAAGGGTATAGGGGTTAATACCCCCACAGCTAGTCCCCGAGCACCATGTATTATGTTGCGACACGCCGTTTGATCTTCTTCGGCTAATGCGGTCTGTCTTCATGCCATCTCCAACTGGTTGAAATATTGACCAAGCAAATGTGCCAGTATTCTGGTCAGCACAGAGAGCAGTAGACCATGATTATAGCCAAAGATTCCGGTTGTCCGAAGAATGCATGGTGCTCCAAAGAAAAAAGAAAAAGATTTCTTTCCTGATCAAGTGTGCCCACTTGTATTTCTGAAAAGAAATGTAAGTGACCTTTGTACAGGAGTAGTTATGGCCAACAGTCATAGCGTAGGGGTCGATAAAATAAGCACATTCATCGCAAGGTGAAGTGTGCCCACTTAGTCCTCGAGCCTGGTAGTTAGTGACGTAGGCACATGGTGCTAGGGTCTAAAAAGAATTCCCAGTTAAGTTGAGAATCCAATCGTCGTACAAGCGATACGAGCTGCACTGATAGGTGCATCGTACCGATGTAGTCCCCGAGCTTGCTGGAAGGCGAGGTATCAGCCTTGTAGCAAGGTCTAAGTGAGAAAAAATAAATGCCTCTCAACTGTATGTGAGTACAAATCACATGTAGCCGAGGAGAGTAGTCCCCAAGCAATGGTCGGAGAGTGGTCGGGGAAGTCCCCAAGCACAGCATGGGGAAAACAATGAATCCCCGAGAATAACCGTAGTCAGGACAGTCCCCGAGCATAAAGGTAGTCAGGACAGTCCCTAAGCACGAGGGCGGTCGAGACAGTCCCGAGCACGAGAGTGGTCGGAACAGTCCCCGAGCACGATGGTGGTCGGGACAGTCCTCGAGCACAAGGATAGTCGAGACAGTCCCGAGCACGAGAGTAGTTGGAACAGTCCCCAAGCACAAAAAGCGTAGCCTCGAGATGAGCACAAGCACATTCACCGCAAGGTGAAGGGTGCCCAATTAATCCCCGAGCCTGCTGGAAGATGAAGAATGAATCTTATAGCAGGGTCAAAGAATAAGAAGTCTGAAAGCTTGCCAACGTCGTTCGACATGTGCGTATCAAGACCCCAGACGTGCTGCCCAAGATCAGCACCCTGATCCGAATAGCATGGAGCAGCTTGATAGCACAACGACGAAGCGCCGAGGAGTCCCCGATGTAGGCGGTGACGACCGAGCACCGAGGAGCGAGGAGTCCCCGACGTCGGCGGCGATGACCAAGCATCGAGAAGCGAGGAGTCCCCGGCGTCGCTAGCAATGTCTGAGCACCAAGGAGTGAGGAGTCCCCAGCGTCGCTAGTGATGACCGAGCACCGAGAAGCGAGGAGTCCCCAGCGTCGCTGGCCATGACTGAGCTCCGAGGAGCGAGGAGTCCTCGACATCGCTGGTGATATCCGAGCACCGAGGAGTAACCAGCATAGCTGGCGATGAAGCACGAGCGATGAACAGTCTGGTCAACTAGTCGATGGTGAAATGAGCGTTGGGTAGGAACGACCGACGAACAGTCCGATCAACTGGTCGACGATGAAATCCATGAACCTAGCAGTTCGACCAGTTGATCAGTGGAGAAGTTTGAGCACCAGGTGATCCGATCACCTGGACTCTGATCCTGTAAAACAAATATGTAGAACGGGTAGTACATGATGTACAAATAAAGAAACTCCGAAGAAAAATCAGCAATGGTGATAAAACGGCGTATGCAGTTCGGCGATCAGTTGGTGCAAAGATGTATTTATACTTAATATAAACCGCCTGAACAGTTAGTGTGTAGCTGAGTCTCCAGCCCTAGCTAGCCCATAGTCCATAACGTCGAGCGCGGAGCCCGTGCACGTGTAGGAGGAACAGGCGTCACCAAGGAGCCACTGCCGACCACCCATAATGCAGAGGGTAGACGCTCGTGCACGTGTAGGGAGGAGCCAGAGACAGGTCCGTCTCTGGAGGCATCTGAGCATCAACAGGGCTATTCGGGGGTTCGGAAAATCGTTTGGAGAGCAAACATAGAGAAAATAGTTCGTAGAAACATTATGGCGATATATGAAGATCGAAGAATATTTAGAAGAATATTAAAACATGACTTAGCTTTGGACAGAGCATCTGGTCGGCGACGTATGGCATTATCTGGTCGACGTTGACGAAGTTGCGTGGCTTTGGCCGAGGTCGATGTATAAAATATAGATCCGAGCAGTGTTATATATTGTACGCGTAGTTGGAAGCAGTGTTTTATAGGCCGTAGGGCTGAGCCTAGTAATTCTCCATCAAAGCTTCGGACTTGGAGAGCCGGAGACCTATTGCGGGGGCTGGTCGACGACGAACAGAGCGCCCTTCAGGAGTAGACGTGACCACGAGATCTGTATCGAGCCGTGCAGAACGACTGGCCTGAGCTGGTCGGGTAGATCTGTTGTGGGTAGTGGTTACCTACTCGGTAGGTTGATTTCGAATTGAATCTACCAGAGCTAGGGTTTCAGCAAGCTTGGTGCTGACCTGATCGATGGAGTCGAGCAGGTCGATGTTGTCGATCTGCCTCCCTTTGTAGCGAGGAAGCGAACGGCGGGTTGTCGGCGTGGCTAAAGACGATGCTGGTGTGGCCGAAGCCAGATCCAACGTGGTCGGAGCCATAGCTGATGCTGACGAAGCAGTGGTCGACGCAGATTGGATCTATGCCTCTTCCGTGGTCATAGCGATAAAGTTGTCGGAGCCAGTGGTCTAGGTGATTTGGCCGATGGTGAACGTGAGATCGTTCGGTGTAGCCATGGAACCGAGGATGATGACCATCTTGTTCGTCTGGGGAGCAGTATGCACACCCCCTACCTAGCGCGCCACTGTCGATGAAATATGGTCGGCAGTCTACCTAGGGGTATGCCCAAGGTAGTAGATTATCGACAGACAGGTGCGCAAGCTACGAACGAGATGGTGACGCAAGACAGACATGAGGTTTTATCTAGGTTCGGCCACCGTAAAGGCGTAATACCTATGTCCTGCGTCCGATTGTATTGCTGTATATCAATAAGATCCTCCTTGAGAGGGGTCCCCTACCCGCCTTATATAGTCTAGGGTAGGGTTACAGATCTAGAAACTAATCCCATATGGTTACAATTGCCATAGGTGGTTGGATAGGGATTCCTATTCTAACCGACCAGGATCTTGCTTGATCTCCAAGTCTGCCTTGATTCCTTGCGTGGGACTCCGAGCAGATCGATTGGGTCGTGCGTTGTCTTCTGGTGGGCCAGACCCCCTGGTCCGGGCTAGCCCAAACCTAGCCGTAAGGGTATAGGGGTTAATATCCCCACACTCTCCAAGTGGTTTGGATGCCCTGCCAGGTAGCACACCCCAGAAGGAGGAGTCTGAGGGTGTGAGATCTGCTATCCCAAGGCCCAACTCCTTTAGAGCTCCGACAAAGAGGAGATTCAGAGCGCTCCCACCATCGACGAGCACTTTTCTAAAAAGCACTTTCTAGACGGTTGCGTCGAGGACGAGGGGGAAACGCCTTGTGTAGGGGATGTCCGCCCACTGGTCGGCCCTACTGAAGGTGATTGGGACCTCGAACCATGGGCGATAGCTGGGGTTGACGGCGGCGTCTTCCATAGTGACAGCGAGCACCCGCCGTGCAGCGAGCTTCCGTTCTCTTCTACTCTCGATGGAGGCGAGGCCCCTAAAGATGGTGGCAACCACCTTGTCGTGGTCCTAGAAGGCATTGTTATTGCCCCCAGGTGGTCAGCGGCCTCTGGCTCCATCGTTGTTGTCGTCGTCCAGCTTCTTGTCCTGGAACTCCTTAGCCAAGCCGAGGCAGTCCTTCATCTTATGTCTAGCGTTCTTGTGGAGGGGACACGGGTCGTCGAGGATCTTCTTGTATTGCTCGTCGTAGTTGCGCTTGGCGCGAGGTTCATTGATGGCGGCGACGATGTGGTCTAGCCAGCGGTGGTGATTTTGACCAGACTTGGGTCCTTCTGGCCGATCACGACCGCTGTCACGATGGTAACTGCGGTCATCATAACGACGGTCGTTGTGGCGACGATCGTCGGGGCGGTCGTCGTAGCGGCGTTTTGGGCGATGAGTGCCCACATCCTCGTTGAAGCGTACCTTGGCTTCCTCGGTGTCAGCGTACTGGTTGGCGGTCGTGATCATCTCGTCAATCTCTGTGGGCGGCTTGTGGTTGAACTTGGAGCGAAGCTCATGGTGATGGAGTCCTCTGATGAAGGCGGTTATGACCTCAGCTTCTGTGATGTTGGGAATAGAATTCCTCATCTTGGAAAAGCGTCTAATGTAGCTGCAGAGGAGCTCGGATGGCTTCTGGTTGATGCGGTTGAGATCATGCTTGGTGCCCGGCCAAGTACACGTAGCCATATAGTTGTCGGTAAAAACTTTTTTTAGCTCTTCCTAGGATCTGATGGAGTTCGGGACAAGGCTTGTGAACTAGCTCATGGTGGCTGGCGTGAGCATGACGGAAAGATAGTTCGCCATGACACTGGTGTCTCCTCCGGCGGCACGGACAGCAGTGGCGTAAGCTTATAGCCACTGTGTCAAGTTTATCCTTCCTTCGTAAGGCTCAACCCCAGTGATTTTGAAACCACGAAGCCACTGAAGTGTTCAGAGTGCCCTTATGAATGCTGGGGGCCCTTTAGGGTTGTCGACGCCATCGTCTGTAGCGTTGCCGGCGACGAGTGGCTCGAGAGCTAAGTCTAGGTTACCGTACTCTTGCTCGTACTCCTAGCGGCGGTGTACTTCTTCTTCATGGCGACCGAAGCGGCGTTCGTCGATACGCCGTCATTGTCACACCCCAAAATTTCTGATTTTGGGTTATGCATAGAAAACACTAAATAAAATAAATTATTTTAATATTTGGATAAAATTTATAAAGTTTAGTTTGAGCTAGCGCAAATTTAGTTATAGGAAAAATATGAATTGTCAAAGTTTTCTAATTTTGAAGGGCGTTTGGATGATGTGATGTTTGCTTGTTGCTTCTTTGTGTGTTGATCGTGAGCAAAGTCTTTAAAATGCGTTAGTAGGTCAATTTTACTTCTCCAGCATGTCTTTATCTTTTCTACAATTAAATTCTTTGTTTCTCGGCTCAAATTTCTATTGGAAACTTCCTAAAATCTTTTCTTTGTAACGCAAATCACTCCTTTCAGTTCCTCGTCCGTCAATCAATCTCTACAAACTTCTCAGGAATTTTTCCAGCTTTATCTAGAACTCGTTCCTCCTTGTCTATGAGTATAATTTAATTTTTAGATGCTCCAAATTACCTTATCATGGGCTCAAAATACTTTATTTAGGTTCCTCATGTTCCATAATGTCTATGGGACTTTTCCCTGAATTTTCAGGACTTTTGGAGTACGTTTCGCGGCTTAAATAATAATTCTAGACTTTTCTAGAATTATTTTATCTACGAAATTAATTAATTCTAAAAATAATAAATCTCTCATTTTCCAACGCTCAAAGTCCATATACAATAATCCTAATAAATCCTAAAGATCCATGCATTTATTTACTAATGGGTTTTAATGATTATTTAGGCCCACTAGTAAATATGGAGGGTGCAACATCAATTAGTACCATATTGCTAGTTGATGTAGATGTGGGAAGTTTTTCTTCTTATATATGTGTATCAACCCCTTCAGCAAAGCATACAAAACTACCGTAAAGAGAGTCTCTAATTTGAAAAATCCCTCGTGTAGTTAATTAGTTTTTTCTTCCCCTTGTCGTCACCGTCGCCCAGCCCGGCCATTGTCCAGCCCGGCGCTGTGCTACTGTCGGCCGGTCAACATGTCCCTGCCCAAGGCGCCCTCCCTCTCCTGTCGAGGCTGAGCCTCCTCACCTCCGTGATGAACAGCAGTAGCAGAGCCGAGCCTCTCTCTGTACGTGGATGGATGGATTCCCACTGGTTAGTAACCTTCGTCGTTTATCCATTTTAATTCTATTTTAAGTGGTTCAAGTTGCGTTAGATTCGTATCATCGAGATCTATGCAGTAGAATTATTAGTTTATATGTCATATGTTTATGAATTTATTTTATTAAAATATTAATTGTGTTTATAATTAATTAAATATTGTTTAATTAAAGTCGATTTAGGTTTTTGATTTCGATTCGATTTCGCGAGTTTCATCCCAACGTGTGATACATGTTCATGAAGATGTGTTCCATGTTACCTCATTACACTTTCATAATTAAATATTAATTTAATTAACATTTATTTAATGATCTTTTTAATTAAAATCAATCTAGTTTTTAATTATGCTTCCTATCTACGCTCGCTTTGTAACGTTGTACGCTAGGCGATGACGATGTTATATATCATGTCCCGTGTCTATAGTTTTCAACATAAATATTAATTGGATTAATATTATTGCTCACAACGTTTTCCGAATTAAAAGCTAATTAGTGTTGTAACTTCGTTCTTGTTGAGTTGCGACCGTGCCGACCATAAGATACGTGCTAGCAACGATGTATGACGTGTTACGTGCTTGTGATTTGTAAACTGAATATTCATTAAACTAATAGTATATGACTGTTTTTCTAAATTAAAAGCAACATAGGTGTCACACTTTGTAGTTTATACACAAATGTTAATATAATTAATTACTAACATAATCATAAATCGTTTAGCTTGAACATACGTCATACATGATTCCAACAGAGGTTCCCACACGTTAGTTTTTTTTAAAGATTGAAGTTTAATTTGTTTATTTATACGGCACCATTTATAAATAGAATATGACTAGGTTTAACTTGGTTTTTGAAGGAAAACACAAATTGACTAATCTGAATTAATGTCATTCATATGATTTTCTTAATTAAAATAAATCAAGCTGTGTTAGATTCGTGCCGACATGCTCTATACAGTACTACCAATGTTTTCATGTCACATGTTTTTCTATATATAGTTGAATATTAAATTGATTAATATATATATATATGCAACCAATTTTATAATTAAAAACAACATAGCTAAATGTCGATCTTTCCTAAATAAACTCTAATTTGATTAATATTAATATATATGTTTGTAATTATAGTTTGGTTAGCTCAATCGTGGGTCACGTATAATTTGAATAGATATTTTTATATGTTATTTTATGTTCGCAAATTTAAAGTTTAATATGACTTAAATTAGACGGTCGTATTTATTAATAAAATATGACCGGTCATGACTCGACTTTTGAATTAAAAGATGAATTGACTAATCTAAATTAATAATTTTTCCATGGGTTTGTTAACTAAAATAAATCCAGTTCTTTTATAGTATAATATAGAACTTCTAGTAGTCGTTTCTTTTTAACGATAATTCCATTATTGACATTTCTTGCGTTGTCGAAACCACAACAACGAGCCCTCCCTTCTAGTACGTTGTTTTAAAGCTTTTGTTATGATTGGTGTATTGTTCTTAGTTTATTTTGCTTGCTTGCTTGTATATTTTTTTGTGCTTGGTGTTTGCCACGAGTAGAAGAGAACCGTACGTAAGCAGTGGAGATCAGAAGTTGAGTGCACGAAGCTGCAGAAGCTACAGAATGAAAGATAAAGTTGAAGCTTCTCTGAGCAAGTTGCTTTGGGTGGAAAGCAAGTTTAAGGCAAGTATAGTATGGGATCATCCTTGTTTTTTATTCACTTTAATTCATTAAATTCATGTTGCATGTGTCGCCTTGATAGGGATTCTCTAGAATTGAACTTTTATCTTGTCACCTACGGGTTATGCATTTGGGTAGCTTTGCTAGTGCTCAATTAAACCATGATCTTGTAACTTGACTAATGGTATATGCAATAAACATTAAAATATGACTTTTTAGCAACTTGAAAACAGGGAGCTGAAGTATTTAGTTACTTTTTAAATACTCTAGATTTCTCTCCTTAAGGACTTATCTATAAGTGATCATTCGAGACTTATAGTACAGCTGTGAGGGCTACATGGCTCTGGCTTTAGCTCCGTATGAGGACCTTTTCTAGCTTGTTAGAGGTTATCTTCATGGCGTAAGAGGGGTGTGTTCCGGGTTGGATATAGTGCGGCCTCTATCCATTAGTGTATAGGCTACGCGTCATTGTGCCTGTCGGAAGGGGAGCCCTACATTCGTAGGCCACAGAAACCTAGCGACCCTAACTTGTTAGATGAACCTTTGAAAGGTTTCATAGTGACCCCTGCCTGCTCACTTTGAAAGTGTTTTGGGAGTAATTAACCCAGGCATATGGGTATCATGACTCACAGTGAAAGTGTACAACCTCTACAGAGTGTAAAACTTATATATC
Source organism: Miscanthus floridulus (assembly GCF_019320115.1). Classification (NCBI taxonomy): domain Eukaryota; kingdom Viridiplantae; phylum Streptophyta; class Magnoliopsida; order Poales; family Poaceae; genus Miscanthus; species Miscanthus floridulus. The sequence goes on from NC_089585.1 coordinate 9,883,788, forward strand.
AGCCGTGCTCACGGTCACGAGCGGCCTTGGAACATTTACGGAATAGATGAACACTAAGTATTACCTGTTTATGCTATTCATTATTCATGTTTATATTGATCATGTGTTTCGCTTTGGGAGTTGAAACAACTTGATGTTACTCTTATGTTAAAATTATGATAACTAAAAGCTAAACGTTGTTAACCTATGTCAAGCCTTTTGAGCCTCATGACCCTCGTATTTTATTTGCTAAGTACGACATGTGCTCACCCTTACTATTTTCCCACACACCTAGACTTTAGTAAAAGTTGCTCAGAAGATTGGTGAAGACAACGAATGAGTTCTCATGATACTATCAGAAGTGTTTGGCATACGTAGCCCCAGTCAGCCGTCCCTGTGAAGTTGGAGCCTGAAGAAAACAAGAGTAACAGTTCTGCTATACTCTGATGTAAGTGTTAATTGTAAGTATGTTTCCGCTATATAACATTGTTTCTGATATTCTCTATTCTGTTGTTGTATGTGTGGACTTCCTGGACACACATATGATAAGCCTGGTTTTGTTCTTAAAACTGAGTGTGACAGTAGTGCATCTCAAAGATTGTTGAGGTGCACTCGGATGTCCTGGTTGACCTCTTGGTCGTGTTGGTGGTGATGTCCGATGTGGTTGCCCCTAGATCCGCCCTGTAGGAGTTGCCTGACTTCATGTGCTGGTCGGTGAAGCAACTTTGGCGGCAATCGGTTCTTATCGCGGCTAATCGACGAATCAAGGTTGAGGAGTATGAAGGTCTCTGATCCTAGCAGAGCTATGGGGGTATGGCCCCCAAGACATGGGTCGCACCATCGGAGGTGGCCCAACCCACAAGATCAAGGCGTGCACAGCGTTGCTCGGTGTGCACCGCAAGACATTGTATAGTACCAAATATGATACTTTACTTGTAACCCTGTCCCTCCAGACTATATAAGGAGAGACAAGGGCCCCCTAGCGGATAGGCTACATCAAGCTACTTGGTCGTCTAGATCAATACAATATACCAAAGACACAGGACGTAGGGTATTACGTCGATCAGACGGCCCAAACCTGTCTAAATCGCTGTCTCTGCGCCTTGTGTCACCATCTGGGTCCTGATTACGCGTACCCCCACCGACAAATCTACCATCGTGGGATACCCCTTAGTGGACTGCCGAGCATATTCTGTCGATAGTTGGCGTGCGCAGGTAGGGGTGTGCGCTTGATCCATGGCAAGCCAGATGGACCTCAAATCAACAATGCGTTCTCATCATCAATCTCGTGGAGATCCATACCGGTCCACAACGACGATTCATCACTGCTACACCAGCCCCCGTAACAGTAGATCCGATCTCGAAACCACCTCCGAGGTCACCTTCACCAACAACTCACCACCCGCTGGGTGTTCGCCGTCAACGCCAACCAGATAACGCCATACGCCACCGACCAGATGCTCCGTCCAAAGCTAAGTCATGCTTTAATATTTTCCTAAATATTCTCCAATCTTCGTATATCGCCATGATGTTTCTTCGAAATGTTTTCTCCATATTTGCTCTTCAAACGATTTTCCAAACCCTCGAACAGTCTCGTTGATGCTCGGACGCCTCTAGAGACGGCCCTGTCTCCGGCTCCTCCCTACACATGCTACGGACTCTGCGCTCTGCGTTATGGGTGGTCGGCAGTGGCTCCTTGGTCATGCTTGTTCCTCCTACACGTGCACGGGCTCCACGCTCGACGTTATGGACTATGGGCTAGCTAGGGCTAGAGACTCAGCTACACACTAACAGTTCGGACAGCTTATATTAAACATAAATATGTTTTCACGCTAACTGATCGCCGAACTGCATATGCCGTTTCATCACCATTGCTGATTTTTCTCTGGAGTTTATTTATTTGTACATCATGTACTACCTGTTCTACATGTTTGTATTGCAAGATTATCGTCCAGGCGATCGGATCACCTGGTGCTCGAGCTTCCCCATCGATCAACTGGTCGGACCGCTCGGTTCATGGACTCCATCGCCGATCAGTTGATCGGACTGTTCGCCGCTCGTGCTTCATCGCCAGCTACACCGGTTACTCCTCAGCACTTGGATTCTTCATGCTCGAGGACTAAGTGGGCACACTTCACCGTATGGACGTCGTCAGCTATGTCGGTGCTCAGACCTCGTCACCTATGCCGGGTACTCCTCGGTGCTCGGACCTCGCCGCCTACGCTAAGGACTCCTTGGTGCTCGGACATCGCCGCCTACGCCGGGGACTCCTCGGTCCTTGGTGCTCGGACATCGCCAGTGACGCCGGGGACTCCTCGCTCCTTGGTGCTCGGTCATCGCCAGCGACGCCGGGGACTCCTCGCTCCTCGATGCTCGGTCATCACCAGCGACACCGGAGACTCCTTGCTCCTTAGTGCTCGGACATCGCCAGCGACGTCGGGGACTCCTTGCTCCTTGCTGCTCGGACATCGCCAGTGATGCCGGGGACTCCTCGCTCCTCGGTGCTCAGTCACCGCCAGCGACGTCAGGGACTCCTCGCTCCTCAGTGCTCGATCATCAATAGCGATGCCGGGGACTCCTCGCTCCTCGGTGCTCGGACATCGCCAGCGATGCCGGGGACTCCTCGCTCCTCGGTGCTCGGTCATCGCCAGCGACACCGGGGACTCCTCGCTCCTCGGTGCTTGGACCTCGCTACCTACGCCGAGGACTCCTCGGTGCTCGGACCTCGTGGCCTACGCCAAGGACTGCTCGGTGCTCAGACCTCACCGCCTATGTCGAGGACTCCTCGGTGCTTGGACCTCGCTGCCTACACCGAGGACTCCTCGCTCCTCGGTACTTGGTCATCACCAGCGACGCTGGGGACTCCTTGCTCCTCAGCGCTCGGTCATCGCCGCCTACGCCGGGGACTCCTCGGTGCTTGGTCATCACCAGCGACACCGGGGACTCCTTGGTGCTCGGTCATCGCCGCCTACGCCGGGGACTACTCGATGCTCGGTCATCGCCACCTACGCCGAGGACTCCTCGGTGCTCGGTCGTTGCCGCCTACGCCGGGGACTTCTCGCTCCTCGCTCCTCGGTGCTCGGTCATCGTCGCCGACGCCGGGGACTCCTCGGTGCTCGATCATCACCGCCCATGTCGAGGACTCCTCACTCCTTGGTGCTTGGTCATCGCCACCTACGCCGGGGACTCCTCGCTCCTTGTTCCTCGGTGCTTGGTCATCGCCGCCTACGCCAGGGACTCCTCGGTGCTCGGTCATCGCCAGCGACGCCAGAGACTCCTCACTCTTTGGTGCTTGGTCATCGCCGCCTACGCCGAGGACTCCTCGCTCCCCGCTCCTCGGTGCTCGGTCATCGCTAGCTACGCCGAGAACTCCTTGGTTGGTCAGACATCACCGGCTATGCCAGAGACTCCTCGGTGCTCGGATCTTGCTATGTCTTGTCGGTGTGCTATCAAGCTACTCTATGCTGGTCGGATCAGGGTGCTGATCTTGGGCAACACGTCTAGGGTCTTGATACACGCATATCAGACGACGTCGACAAGCTTTCAGACTTCTTTGACCCTGCTACAAGATTCATTCTTCATCTTTCAACAGGCTTGAGGACTAAGTGGGCACACTTCACCTTACAGTGAATGTGCTTGCTCTCATCTCAAGGCTACGCCCGGAGACTGGCTGCCTGCTCCGTTGATCTTCTACTTTATGACCCTGGCACCACGTGACTGCGTCACCTACTGTTAGGCTTGGGGACTAGCTATGGGGGTATGGCCCCCAAGACATGGGCCGCACCATCAGAGGTGGCCCAGCCCACAAGATCAAGGCATGCACGGCGCTGCTCGGCGTGCACCGCAAGACATTGTATAGTACCAAATATGATACTTTACTTGTAACCCTATCCCTCTGGACTATATAAGGAGAGGCAGGGGTCCCCTAGCGGATAGGCTATATCAAGCTACTTAGTCGTCCGTATCAATACAATACACCAAAGACACAGGACGTAGGGTATTACGTCGATCAGACGGCCCGAACCTGTCTAAATCATTGTCTCTGCGCCTTGTGTCACCATCTGGTTCCTGATTACGCGCATCCCCACTGACAAATCTACCATCATGGGATGCCCCTCGGTGGACTGCCGAGCATATTCTGTCGATAGGAGCTCGTTGACCTGATAGTGTGCCGCTTTAAGCATGGCGGCGACCTTGGCGACCTCAGGTGTTTGCGGGAGCCGGACGAGCTCATTGGTGGCCACTACAAGATTAGCGCTTGGGGTCTTGTAGATGTCGTGGCCATCAACATGGACAAACTCGTCGTCGAGGTTGCGTTGGAGTGGCCTTCCTTGCGAGTCAAGTTGCTGCTCAGCCGTTGCGAGAGCAATCTCGTTTGCGCGGCGCTGCGCACGGTTGATGTTCTGGTTCTCATGGGCGGCGCGTTCCTCCTCGGTTTTGCCGTTCCAAGGGGGCTATCGACGCTGACGTTGAAGATTGCGCCACCACAGAACGGAGGGGGAGGAAGTAGCTCGGTGGTCGTTTCGGCGATGGTCTCCATAGAGCCCCGAGACTCGGAGTCTAGATTCTTCTCTGGGATGGTCTGGAGGGACGCTTCGGAGCATCGACCGACATGGAGCATGTTGAAGGTGGGCGGAGGCTGGTCGGCGGGAGGATAGACATCTCCAGCCTGGTCGGCGAATCTACCCCTTAGGACATCTTAGTAAGCGGCGGCGGCGTTGGTGAGCCCGAAGGGTAGGGCCATAGCCCCTGGAGTTTCCCGAGCAGCCTCTGATAGATCTGGATCAGAGGGTGGTCGATGCTGAATCAGAGTGTCCAGAGCCGATTCGGCGATGGAGAGGCAATCGGTGAGCTTCAGACTAACCTGATCGATAGATGCGATCAGATCGTCATTGTTGATCTGCCTCCTCTGGTAGCGAGGAAGAGGGCGGTGAGTTATCGATGAAGGTGACCTCGGAGGTGGTTCTGAGATCAGATCTGTAGTCGCAGGTGCGGGGGTGATTGGCGCAGAATTGATCTGCACCGGTTCGAGGAGCTCTCCGACTCCGTCAGCATTGATGATCCATGAGATCGATCCGACCATGAAGATCTGGCCGGGCTGTGGGAGGGATGAAGAGCCTATGGAAAAAGTCATCTTGTTTGATAAGAAAACAACATGCACACCCCTACCTGACGCGTCAACTATCAACAAAATATCGTCGATAGTCCTCCGAGGGGTATCCCACGAAGGTAGATTGATCGGTAGAGAAGCGTGTGATAAAAAATAAGAAGATAACAGAGACACACGAGTTAGACAGGTTTAGGCAGTTAGCATGACGTAATACCCTACTCATGTGGTCTGTTGGTTTGTATTAGTTATCGTATGATATTGCGTGAGTTTGGAGGGGTCCCTGCTCGCCTTATATAGTCTGGAGGGCAGGGTTATAAGTCGGTTATATCTTAGAGATAACCAAAAAGTAATAACAGATTACAAGAATCTTTGGATCATACGTATCCTAACAGATCTCGTAGTATCATCAGGATATCTTCTCGAAATCTTGCGGGAGGCGCCGAGCAGAGTCATGCTCCGCAAGACTTCGTCTTATGGGCTAAGTCGCCCCTAGGATGCAACCCATATGATCTGCCGTGACTATCCGGGCTCATGCCCCACACTAGGTCCATCCATCCCCGTCCCTAGACTGCCCATGCGCGTGTGTGCTTGACAGGGGTTAAGGCTGAGACTGGTCGTGCCCCGCTGGGGCTACTCGGTGCTGCCCACGGACATCCACCAGGACATGATCCTTGCCATCCAGAGGGCCGACGGCGGCTAGGTGCGGGTCACAAATGTCGACGACAAGTACCCCCCTGCATCTACCTCGCTGACCTAGACAAGGTAGCAATGCCCTCCTCTGCTCCATGCTCTATCCATCTAGATAGATTGGTAATACAGTTTTGAGATGATCTGATTGGGGCTTGTGCATCCCCAAAGAAATTCTTGTGTCAGGTAGAGATTTCCAATTACTTGTTGGTGAGGGGTTGTTTTTAATAACAAACTATATATGTCTGCTGATTATAATCAAAGGGGTACCAGCTCTGCTTATTGTCGCAAAAATATGAAAAATATGATATTCTCTGCTACTACTTACTGTATTGCACTTTGCTTTGTATACTGTATGTGTTCTGAGAGCCTGCTTCATGGACTGGCCTGTCACATGGACTAATGTCTGCTTGGCTCTGTGTTGCCGTGAACTTCTAATTAGTATAATCTTCTGAACAGTTTTCATCTGAAGGAGTTCATTTTTTTATCATATTCACTGTCATTATTGTGTAGTTTTTAAGTTTCAGTAACATGCCATTTTCTCTATAGATTGGCAAGAAACATCTTAGATGTGACGTGGATGTTTAACACCTTTGTACTTGGTGTTTCAGACTTAGGGAACATCTATCCTTCTATATCATTCATACATGTTTCCTTGGTCCATTGCCCATTAGTGTGGGGTTCTGAATACTTGTACCTGCTACCTAAATATGTTATTGATCTTAGTCATGTTATATATGTTCTAAGCCACTTTACTGGTCCAATAATATGATATATTTCTTGCTGGTATTATAGCACACATGAGCTGATATGCCTTTTTTCATCAGGGTGAAGGAACATGGTGGTGAAACCATACTTCCTTTCAGTTGTGCTTTTGAACAGAAACTAGTGGATATGCCAGAAGATGAAGCTATCAAATATTGTGCCAAAAATTAGATAACAAGGCAAGTTCATTCACACTTTTGATACTAGAGTTGGTTAGCTTGGTCAAGCTAAATGCTTCTAATAATGCTACAGACCTATGTAATGAGGTGACAGTTTCTACTAGGACATACTTTAACTGTCAATTGTTTGACAACTTCTGAGTTCTCACTGATGCTTTTAAAGTTACTCAATTTGACTTCTTGGTAATTCTGTCAATGATATCCATTGTTTATCAGCACCACCATTTTTTTATGTTCATACATGTGCACACTTTTAGTAAGGAAAAATATACAAGATAATACATGCCATTAACGCCAGCAATAGACCAATGAACCAATTTGAATCTTGTAGCATTTAGATATACTATAAATGATGAGGTATGGCTGTGGTCGTAAGAGCACTTTAGAAATAATATGTAGTTGCAGGCATGTCTTCTAGAACGTACGGCATCTAGTTTCCATTGACAATTTTTTTACCTTGACATTATAAATATTTGGATGTATACAAGCTGATGAGGCCATTCTTTTGGCATTGTTTAGTTTGGCTCTATTTATGTTTGAACAGTATAATTTCATATATGATTGTTACTTCTACTTTTGTGGGTCAGGTAATGAAGTTTGAAGATCTGAAAGAACTGGGCAGTAAATTTGCTGTTAAGGTATACACTCCTTCCCCAAGGACATTCTTGTTAAGTGCCTGTTTTGAGTTTCGACTTGATGTTTCGAATGTGTGTACTGTAGGCATAATCTATCTTGATGAGGTACTTGTTCTTTTCAGTGCAGCATAATCTATCCTTTTGTTATGTGTTGCTAAAACAGTAATACAAAGTTGTCTATCTTTTATTGTAGTATTCTTCATGTGCTTTTCATTGAACTTTAGTAATTTCATTGAATTTTAGTAATTTCTTTTGCTCTTTTGAATATTTTTGAAAAGTTGTGCAAATAGTTGAAGTTGAAAGATCATTTCTATGTGCACTTGTCCAGTAGGAGAATGTGATTTGAATTAGCTGGATCAACAACAAATGTGAATTTTTTGTTCAGGTAAAGTGTTGGCAGATCATACGTCAGACTAAAGCTCCTCAAGCTGCTGGTGCAATTCACACTGATTTCAAAAGGGGCTTCATATGCGCTGAGGTAACCCTCTGCTATTTTTTAAGTAGCTGATATAGTTGTTAACTATTGTGATTTGCATCAGCTATAAGTTAAACGAGACCAAATTTTGGATAGTTGTTCTACTCTGACTATTTTGGTTGTTTGTGAATCTAGATGCTTTTAAAGTTACTCAATTTGACTTCTTGGTAATTTTGTCAATGATATACATTGTGTATCGGCTTTTAGTTTTATTGAAATAAATTTTAGAGGAATGTTTTGCTTCAGTTGACATACAGTTCACATTTTGCAGCATTGCATCTTAGATGGGTAAGGGAAAGATTACTGCACAGTGCAGGTGAGACCTTCTTTGCTTCAATAATTTTGTTAGTTTGCTTCTCACTTCAGTCGCAAATTGATTCTTTGCAACTGTGAGAGCTTTAATAGTACATTTGTAGCATTGGTCTGCACTTAAGCATTTTATTTAACGACCTCTGTAGGAAGTGAAGGGAAGAGGATTCCTACTGGTTTCAACATACATAGAAAGCAAAGGGTTTGCTGCTCTCCATTGTCTATCTAGATCACAGTAGTGTGAATGTGCAGCAAGCAAAACTTAAATTAGTTGCTATATGCATGCACATTAAGCTATTAGTATCTAAAAAATTCGGTGTTATATGCCTAATATTGGATGTATGGATAAGATCCTGGCACTGGAATTTATATATTTTTTTGCTTTTTAATTCACTATTACAGAAGTGTGTTGACTATGCGTGTCTGTGATAAGGGCTCATCACAGACGCATTTTAACTATACGTGTCTGTGGTAGGGTTACTACATACGCGTCTTTCCTTGTCTGCAGCATGAGCTTATTACAGACATGCTTTTGTCGCGTCTGTAATAAGACCTTATTCCAGACGCGTTATGGCAGACGCGCTGAAACGCGTCTGTAATGTCTCTAAACGCACGTCTGTAATGACATTTTTTTACATAGTGACGTATCATTTGTCCGTCTATGTGATCGAGCAGAAATTACGTGGTATTTGACATAAAAAGATTATGTTTTATATACAACATGACATTTTTTAGGACTACTTACTAAACCATTTTTTTATTCTAGTTCCATAAAGAGAGTGAGAGTGTCTGGCCAAGATTAAAGCGGACGGGTGTATATTGAAAATTGTGATGATGATATTCTCCGATATGGATGGAGGTCGTATAACAGGCTTAGTGCTTGTTTTCCAAGAACTTGTGTTACTTTTTGGTACCATCTATTTATGGGCCTAAGGACATGCTAAGTGATGTATAGTGCTTGCGTAAAAAAAAAAGGTGATGTACAGTGGTCCAGCACTTGCTGTCTGTCTGAAAGATGATTATCGATCTGCTTTTCAGCCTAAGGATATATACAGGGGGTCAGCAATTGCTGTCTGAAAGATGAGAAAATATGGTAGAGACAAGCTACTAGGAGCAGTATAAATAGCAAGTAATTGGTGAATAACATATGACCATATATAGTAGAAAATAGCTCTACAGTGCAAAAATATTGTCTATGAGAGATTTCTTGCATACTCCCAGACCGTCTCTCAATTACTGGACAAGTGGACAACATCTTTCTCTCTTCTCTTTTTTAATTTATAATATACATGGCACCTGTTCTAGATGACTAATGTCACCCCATTGTACACGCCCTAAGGAAGAAACTTGCATTAATGGATGGATGAGTGCATGCCTCGTATGAAAAAGGAGTCATTTTTCTAAGAGGTAAGGTCCAAATTACTCCCTCCAAGTCTGGTCTATGTCAAAATAACCCTCTAAATTAATGCATGGTTCAATTTACTCCATTTTTTCAGTTAATTTATTATTAAAATTCCTGATCTACCAAAACAACAATGATAAAATTAGCATGTACTTCCTCTGTTCCAATGTGTCTTTTCTAGATATACGTTATGTCTAGATATATAGCAGTTATGTATCTAGAAAAGCCAGAACAACTTACAGTTTTGAATGGAGGGAATATTATTTAGCTTAAAGTACGATGCCCTATATCATCTCACGGAATTTGAAAGCAAAACTCAACTTCTACTACCTTTATCCGGAAAAGAATGCAATTATAGTTGCATTCTTGATTAAAGTGCCCAAAGTTTGACTAAATATATAGTTAAAAATATTATTATTTATGACATCAAATAAGCATATATTATGAAAACATATCTCAAGACAAATCTAATGATACTTATTTGATATCGTAACTATTTATATTTTTTATATATAGTTGGTCAAATTTGAGATACTTTAACTAGCTTGCTAGTGTGCTAGAATCACATTCTTTTCCGGATGGAGGGAGTACATGGAGAACAAATAACAAACCTTGTTAAGAACTAAATTGGACCAACTGAAAATAGTTGGGGTACACTATTGAATAGTGTTGATACATGACATTTGCAATTTGTCACAATGTCCCCCAAAACACATTTTTTTGTAGTGGGTAACCATACATTAGGGAAGTAATTTGTTTTTTTTGTAAATAAAAAACTTCTTTTATTTCCAACCTCGTCCTGTCACCATGTCCCCAAAAAAACACATTTTTTTGTAGTGGGTAACCATACATTTGTTGATATATGACATTCACAACTGGTCACAATGTCCCAAAAAACACATTTGTTGTAGTGGGTAACCATACATTAGGGAAGTAATTTGCTTTTTTTTTATTGTTGTTGTAAATAAAAAAAACTCCTTTTATTTCCACCTCGTCCTGTTACCCAAGTCCCAGGGCAAATATTCTCTTACGATATCAGGCACAACAACAAATATTATTAGGCAAATGTTCCCTTGTAACCAAACGAAAGCCTAGCAAGTACTCTTACGCTAGTAAACCACAGCATTTGCGCCCGTGATCATGGCACAACAACTAGAGCTACACTACACACATTCCTTTGCCGTGTTGCACACGTACGTACAGAGATGGAGCAACATACGTGGTCGTCGAAAAGTGCACGTCACCACCATCACCATGTTGCCGCATCGGGGATGGTTTCAAGCATGGATTCCAGGAGGATTTATATATATAACAATGCAATATAATTAGTGAAATTTTACGGTGCTTAGAAATAATGGGAGCCCTCCTTTCGTTGGATCGAATAGTTTAAAAATATGAAGAACCAGACGGGAGGAACTTAAGTTGTGGGCCGGAAAAAAAAATACGTGGACTCGGAACTGGTTTTTAAATAAATTTAGAGGGTATAACAGTATTTGTACGTATCTGGAGATCTCAGAAGCTGAATTACGGAGAGGTAAATTACCTGAATACAAAGCAGTAGTCCTCCGTCATCAATCTACTCTACTAATGCACCATCATAAACATTGCTAAATCCACACCATATAACCTCTCCCATTGAGATGGCTCTCCTCCACTCACCCCCCAAAAAAAAATGTACCCAGAAAAACAATCTATACTCTACTAATGCACCATCATAAACATTGCTAAGTGCACACCATATAACCTCTCCCACTGAGATGACACCTCCACTCACTCCAAAAAAAAATGTACCCAAAAAACAACCACCTATAAATTAACCATCCAGATTGTTTCTCAGCCTTCTCTCCTTACTCAAATCCGACGATCAGGATCACGTGTACGGTCCTTCTTAGCCCGCTGCCATCTGCCTCGCGCAAGGAAAGCCATCCGCGCGAGTCCCCGCCCCGTGCCGCGATCGCGCACCCGCTCGCCACTGGCGCCGCGATTGACGCGCGCGTGCCGAGCGCCATCTCCCTTCCATCCATGTAGAGCCGCCGCAGCGCCGGGTCGCAGAGGAAGGAGTAGTAGGCCAGCGGGTAGAAGGAGGTGACGATCAGCGCGGCGATGCCGGCGTAGTCCGGCCAGCCGGAGCGTCACGTACGCCGTGCGCTCCGAGTGGCACAGGATCAGGTGGCAGACGCTGCTCGTCAGCAGGCACACCATCGCGCCGCCCAGGTACGCGAACAACGGCCACCGCGTGATGGGGTCGGCCGCAGTGCCGGCGTCCATCGTGGCCGCCGTACCGGTGCTGCCCTGCATGCAAGCACAGATCACATACAGATCATCAGATGCAGTTCTTGTCGGATTTAATTTTTTTATTTACTGCAGTAACGTCACCGTTGTCCGGCGGCCGGAGCGTGCCATCCCTGCCTCACTCCATGTCTGTCCACGAGTCCGGCCTGAAGGAGGCCTGAACGCAAGGAAGCTCGGGGACATGACGCAGGTGTTAAACCATGTACTTTCTCTTGTGAAGCATTACCTGCAAATCAGAATGATATGGAACCATGGCTATGTCTTGTATTCTTTTGATTGGGTACTCACAGCACACGCATGCGCATATGTACAAACGAAAAGAAGAGATGTACAAACGCAAAGAAGAGATTGGGAGACGTCGCCTCTATTGCGCGGGAAACGCACAGTACCACCAAACACGCACGCTTGCGTGTACCTTAAAATTTCTAGAAAAATTACAGAAAAATGTGAGATCACCCGAGCTTCCACAGGCCCATTCACGCTATGTCTTGTATTCACTATCACCGGCAATCGATGAATACCTTCTTCTCAAACTCCCTTTCACAACAGTTTTTTAGTACCTTCAGGTATCACGCTCCTGTTCCCTACCAGTATATATTGAAAACAAACATGTATATGTATAATAATGTGTTAGGTGTATCTCTCAGTTATATTTTTTCTCTTTTAATCTTTTGTATAAACGTATGCACCAATTGGTCTTATATAACAGCAGTACAGAAATATTAATCTTTTTACCAAATCAATAAAGCAAAAGGATTTGCTGCATAAAAGACACAATGTAAATTTATGACTTGATTTGCAAAAGAAAGTATCAATCACTTCTAGAGAAATTTCTTGATTGGGTCTGTGATGCTATTCCTACAAAACTGAATTTGGTCATCCACTACCGGAAACCGGCGATTTGCCGCGTGCCGGAGGCTTTGCCGAGTGTATTTTATCGGGCACTCGGCAAAGACCGTGTTTGCCGAGTGTCAGAAAAATACACTCGGCAAACAAAAACACACGGCAAAATACGTCTTTGCCGAGTGTTTTTTTCTGGCACTCGGCAAAGAGGCTTTTTGCCGTGTGCATTTTTTTGGCCCTCGGCAAATCAGTTTTTCGAAGCAATTTTTGAGGCCCTAAATGAATTCAAATGAAAAACTTTTCAACTACAAAGTTGTATAACTTCTCAAGATCTACAAAGTTAATTTTGGTCATTTCTTCATTTGACAAAGCGACAATAACGTTGTTCATAAAATCTACATCACTCATATCTCTCATATTAGTTTCATGAAAGTAGAAGACAAATATATAAGATTTGTGAACAATGTTACTACCACTATGTCGGATGAACAAATGACCAAAATAAACTTTGTAGATCTTGATAAGTTATGAAATTTTGTAGTTGGCAACATTTTGATTTGAAATCATCTTGTCATGCAAAAACGACGTTTGAATTTGAAAATTTTAAAATTTGAATTTTTCAAAAGACCTCGGATGGAAAAACTTCCTAAATGAAAATTGTAGATCTGCAAAAGTTATGAGTTGACAACTTTTTGATTTGAAATCATCTTATCATGCAAAACTACGTTTGAATCTCTCAAATTTAAAATTCAAATTTTTTAAACGACCTCGGATGGAAAAACTTACTAAATGAAAATTGTAGATCTCAAAAAGTTATGAAACTTTGTAGTTGACCACTTTTTGATTTGAATTCATTTAGGGCCTCAAAAAAGCAATTTACTCTCAGTTTGCCGAGTGCCTTTTTTCTGGCACTCGGCAAAGCCGTATTTTGCCGAGTGCCTATGTTTTGGCACTCGGCAAAGAGGCATTTTGCCGTGTGCATTTTTTTTTGGCCCTCGGCAAATCAGTTTTTCGAAGCAATTTTTTAGGCCCTAAATGAATTCAAATGAAAAACTTTTCAACTACAAAGTTGTATAACTTCTCAAGATCTACAAAGTTTATTTTGGTCATTTCTTCATTTGACAAAGCGACAATAACGTTGTTCATAAAATATATATCTCTTATATCTCTTATATTAGTTTCATGAAAGTAGAAGAGAGATATATATGATTTGTGAACAATGTTACTACCACTATGTCGGATGAACAAATGACCAAAATAAACTTTGTAGATCTTGAGAAGTTATGAAATTTTGTAGTTGGCAACATTTTGATTTGAAATCATTTTGTCATGAAAAACGACGTTTGAATTTGAAACTTTTAAAATTTGAATTTTTCAAAAGACCTCGGATGGAAAAACTTCCTAAATAAAAATTGTAGATCTCCAAAAGTTATGAAACATTGTAGTTGGCAACTTTTTGATTTGAAAATATCTTGTCATGCAAAACTGCGTTTGAATTTCAAAATTTTAAAATTCAAATTTTATAAACGACCTCGGATGGAAAAACAACCAAAATAAACTCTGTAGATCTCGAAAAGTTATGAAACATTGTAGTTGGCAACTTTTTGATTTGAAAACATCTTGTCATGCAAAACTGCGTTTGAATTTCCAAATTTTAAAATTCAAATTTTGTAAACGACCTCGAATGGAAAAACTTCCTAAACTAAAAGTGTAGATCTCAAAAAGTTATGAAACTTTGTAGTTCACAACTTTTTTATTTGAATTCGTTTAGGGCCCCAAACAAACAATTTACACTCGGTTTAGTATAATATATTGGGAACTAAAACGGAATCTAGACACAAGTGACAGTGTGGTGTAGTGATAAAGGAGGTTTGTGCGTAGCAGGAGGTCTCGAGTTCGAATCCCGTTGACCGCATAGCCGTGAAATTTACGCGAAAAAAGCCGAAGGTGGATGGGCGCTGACTGGTGGGGGCCTCCATCAATTAAAAAAAATTACATTTTTTTTGGGTAAAAATTCTCATTTTTTTCGGTTCCAACTTTGCCGAGTGTCCGCCCTTTGCCGAGTGTCCGGCACTCGGCAAAGCCTTTGCCGAGTGCCCGACAAAAAACACTCGACAAAGACGTATTTGCCGAGTCATTTTTTACCGAGTGTAATTCGCCGAGTGTTACACTCGACGAACAATTCGCCGAGTGTTTTATGCCTTTTGCCGAGTGTTTGGGACACTCGGCAAACTCAAGAAGTCCGGTAGTGATCATTTGACGTTTCTCTTGTTTGGTCTATAGACTGAGAATGTTTCCAATCATTGTATGAGAAATATAAGAATGATTCTACCAAATATGTTATCTTCACAGCTCCCTTTTTTTTTGTAGTTGACCTGAGAAAAAGGAGTATTGGAATACGGATCTTCTGACTTTATGTTTCACTTCTCTGGTGAATTTTCTATTTTTTTTTGTGTCAGTACATATAAAGTGCAAAAGAGCTGACTGCCCATCCAAAATACGTGTTGTCTAAGATGACATTCTTATGGTAGTTAGCTTAGTGAACGTGAACACATCTCATTTTTAGATGATCTGATGGCCAATTCATGCACAACAAACCAATGTTTTATGGATCCATCAATATAACCACTCTGCAATTCCTCTTCAGCTTGGATCTTATATCTATCTCATCATATAGAAGACGGCCAAAACAAATATTGTGTATTTCCTTGTTTTTTAAATTTACATGAAATGTCGTAGCGTTAGCACGCGTTAGCACGGGCAATGTACTGGTATAAATAGGCTAGCAACCAACAGCAGCTGCCCAACGTGAATGCCCTGCGGTAGCAGTCCTTTCGAGCGATCACCAGATCAGCAGCAGTGTCGAGCTTCTTCAGCGTAGGAAGACGAGCCCCTGCAGGCGCACCCCTCAATCCTCCAAGCGCCGTGACAAGTCCTAACGGGCTCCTGCTGCCGCTCCTCCCTCGTCCCCTCCGCCGCTGCGCCGATTTGGAGCAGCACCGAGAGCCCCCAAAGCCGTGTTGGGCGGACGAACTCCTGCAGGCGGGCATTGGAAGATGGTGACCCCCGGAGAGGCAGGCGACGGCGAAATCGACCCCTCCTCCCTCGTCCCCTCTGCCGCAGCCACCAATTTGGAGCAGCCCGGAGTCCCAGCGCCGTGACGAGTGACCGAATTAGGTGCGCGAGCTCCTGTAGGAGGCTGTGTGAAGACGACGACCCGGGGAGTCAGGCAGCGGTGATTTTCGGGGAGAGGCGACGGCAAATTCCGGGAGGCGTGCCACAACGATTTCTAGGAGTGGCGAGCAGCGGGGGGCGACGGCGAAAATTGGGGCGAGCAGCGGCGTGCAACGGCGAATATCGGAACGGCGGGCGGCGGGCGGCGACGACGCACGCAGGAGCGAACTTCTCGGCGGATCGAGCTGTGTGACTGTGTATGTTAGGGAGAAGGGAAAAATACTAAACTACCCTTAAGAATATTTAATTATATTTTTTCCAGATCAATGGCTATCAAACAAACCTCATATAATTATACTTGGTAAATAAATGCATTTCCTTGCAAGTGATCGATTCCCCTGTCGTCGTCGTTGCTTGCTTGCTCACGGACCAGCATATATGAGGATTCTTCATTGCTGCGTGTGCATGCACACACTTGCGTTAGTGCGTGAGCACCGTAACTCAGCAGTACTGTAGGGGTAGTAGTAGTAAGTGGCACCACCATATTCTCATGGTCTATCTATCTGTAGTTCTACCTAGCTAGAGGGGTCAAGTTGCATTGGCTGGCTGGCTGGCGCACTTGGTGCCTCAACTCGTCCGTGCCAATATGCCATAGCCCATAGACATAGTACACCCTCTGGCCTCTGTGGTGGATGCCTATGAAGCAGGGAGAGTAGAGAACTAGAGATAGTACAGTATCTGATCCTTGATTGTTGAGACAGACGGACAGTGGCCCTGTTTGTTGTGATGGGTAATTCGTCGACACGCACATAGAGATGAGCCACAACGGGAGACCTGCTGAGGCATATATCCATACGCACCACGTAATTCGAATCACTCGAGAGCCTATCCGATATATGCTCTAGAATTTTGGACCATATATATTCTCCTTGGTGTGTTCACGCATCCTCCGTAACACGTGACACGTGCACTACTGTGGAAGCAGCAGGGAGCTGAAGGATCATGCGTCCAATCGATCTCTTTGGACCATGCATTCGTACGTGGAGCTTCACGTACCAGATTCTGAAAATTTTCACGCACCAGATTCTGAAAATTGGTCGAACTACGGTTCGAATTCTCATGGAGGCGGTTCGTTTGTTTTGCCTTGGACACTTGTCGCGTCCATCGTTTTTCACCGCTTCTAATGTTTGCAGTTATCTTTAACTTAAAATTGTGGTGCTCGTATCCAAACGACGAAGACGTGTGAGTTTAATTTTTTGTACTCACGTATATGTATGTTTCCGCCGATGAAATGTCGTCTGAACACACGCCACGCATCAAAGTCTTCCTGCTCTTCAGACTTCAAAGGGCACACCATATATCTCTACTGTATATTTCTGAACACAGACGGCCAGCTATTTTTACACACGCACGTAGTAGACGTACGTACAAACAAACAGGAGAACGTTTATTTGTGCGTAGGATCAGGAGAAAAGATCTGCGAGCGAGTTGTGGACTTGTGGCGGACACGGAGCCGATCGAGCCCGCCGCGCGGCGTGCGCTGCCTGCCAACGATGGATCGGATCGGCCACTGTTGTCCACTGAGGAGCGAGGACGGAGGAGACCCCGCACCCCTGGCGGCAACGCCTGACGCTGCCGCTGCCGCTCGTGCTGGCTTTGCCGTTTAGGTGTAAGTTGGCGGACGCCCCACCGCGCGGCGCCGGCCTAACAAGCTAGCAAGCCTAAGCCTCCCTGACACGGTCGTCCTTTCCTTTCCTTCCCGTGGTCTGCAACTGCATCTGCGTCTGCATGCATGCATGCATCCACATCCACATCCACTGTCCACCAGAGACGCGCGTCTTCCGTCTCGATCCGCTGCGCCGGAGCGGGATCGGCTGGTGTGATGATGAGCGAGTCTGCGAGTGGACAGTGGAGTGGAGCACCACCTGCCGCCCGGCACGCCAGCCCGTGGCCACGGTAGGCTAGTAACAGCAGGGAGCCGTAAACCGAGCACGTACGGGACAGGCGGCAGCGGCGAAAGGCTGCGCGAGTGATGGGTAGGTGGTGCGGTGCGCGCTCGGTAGCAGATCGAGAACCCAGAGCCAGAGCGCGATCGGTCGGTGCTCGACTGCTCGTCACCGACGGGGCAGAAAAAGATCCGCCTCCAAACTGAAAGCCCTCAGAAAATGATGCGGCTTCTACCAAAATGCCGAACTGGGTCGCTCGCGAGATTTTTTATTCAAAAAATTCGCAGGAGTTTTTTTTTTTTGTGTCTGGAACAACAAAACTCCAAATTTACTGAATGTAACCTTGTCCAGTACCGGAACTCCAGAATCTCTCTTCCAAACTACGACATGGCTGCCTTGAAGCCAAACAAAATAAAATTCGTTGCGACTGTTCGGTACGGTATTCACCGGCGGCCGGCCGGCGGGAGCCACATGTAATGTAACGGAAATTACGCCAGTGGAAGTTTGGGACCCAACACTTGGTAGGCACACCAGGATTGATTTCACTCGCTCCACTCAAAGGATGCGCCACAGGCCTACAGCAACGGGTGCGCGGCTTGGCTTAAAGCCGCGGGTGCGCCCGCGGGAGATGTAGATGCCCAGTCCGGACACGGACAGAGACCCGCGGCCGCACCGCAGACCACCGCACCGCACAGCACAAGCAGGCCGGCCTTCTGAGAATCTGGTTTGTAATACGCAGCACCACACGACGCCGAGCCCGAGCCGGACCGGCGCCACGCTCCCTTGCGGCGCGGAACAAAGGAGCCAGGAGCCACCGCCGCCACCACCGCCACCACCGCCTCTTCCTCCTCCTCCTTTATTCGCTCTCCTCGCTCCCGCATCCACCACCTCTCCCGCCGCACCCAGCAACCCCTCCTCCTCCCCCTCCTCGGTGAAGGCCGGCCACTGGTGGCCGCAGTGGACGCCCGCGCCTCCAGGTAGACTAGCTAGCTAGCTAGCTATCTACTACCAGGCCGGGGCTTGTCCATTGCTGGCACATCATCATCAGGTGAGTCGTCGTCGTTGCTTCATGATCGATCTGCTGCTTCTTCCTGCGAGCTTGTGTGTTACGACCCCAATAACCGCCTGCTCCCTTGTCGGCTCCGTCGTTATGGCGGTGTGCCGTGTGCGCAAGCGCGGCGCGTTATCATTTCTCTAGGCTCTTCGCTTTCCGTGGTCGGGGGTGCAACCCACACGCCGGCACGCCGCATCATATCGTAGATGTGTTGCTTGAATCATAATTAACCTAGGTTTCTTGCACCCGCCGGGCGACATTTGTTGTTTCTTGCAGCTGCCTCGAGCAAGCGACCGGATTCGGATCATGAACCGGATGGAAATGCGGTGACGACGACCGACCGACCTGCGTGCTAGCTGATCTCTACCTCTAAGGTGTGTGTTGAATTCGATCAGCATCAGCTGTGTTTGTTGTTCTTCCTTGATGATGGTTCCTTTTCGTTAGAAGAAAAATGAACTGGATCATCGTCAGTAGCATTTCTCTGTCGACATAGATGGATCCTTGTGATATTCGACCGGGTTTCTTGAAAGTTTAGGAAACACGCACGTTGTGTCTGTTGGTTGTATACGTACGTACGTACGTAGTTGCTGTTGATTAGACGATTAACTGAATTTTTGTACGTATGGAGTAAGCCATGTTCCTTTTTGCCAACAATCCAAGATCAGGATATGCTCTACAGAGAAAAGGAAAACGCATGCAGTCGGATATGTGCGCTGACTACTACTGCCCAAAAATATGACATGACCCCTCCTCTCTCTCCTGCTCTCAGTTTCTCATACAACAGCTGAGGGCGGAGCTGTGTGGCTTTTCTTTCAGTTGGTGAATTCTGATTAACAGTAGTCGGTAAAAACGCAGCAAGAGAAAAAAAAGTTCACACGGAGAACTTATTAATACCTATACTTTAAGTACTAGACTAGATCATTACAGACTCTACGCAACGTACCCTAGCTACCAAAAACAAATTTATTTACTAGCTACCTAAATGAAAACTGCAGGAATAACTTCA
Organism: Miscanthus floridulus; assembly: GCF_019320115.1. NCBI lineage: Eukaryota > Viridiplantae > Streptophyta > Magnoliopsida > Poales > Poaceae > Miscanthus > Miscanthus floridulus. The sequence continues at coordinate 9,903,644 of NC_089585.1, forward strand.
CTTGCATGCATAGTTGCGACAGGAAAAAAGGGAGAAAACAACCCCAACACTACTACTACCATTCATCAAGGAATTCAGGCTCCTTTGCTTTATTCCATTCCACAATCATCATCCAAATGCTTTGCCTGCTGCCTACCGCTTTAATCTGCTCTTTTCATTTTTTTCCCTACAAACATCCAAAGCGCTCTGTGTGACAGTCACAGAAAAGCCATGTGTGTATCCTCTCCGGCAGTCCACGGCGCTTTCGTTCCCGCCTCTTTAACCGTAATCCCACTCCAAAGCCAAGCTCTCTGCTCTGCTGATTTATATTTTTTTCGGGTATTGCGCATATGTGTTCATGTTATCCGGTCGTCCCGTCACACGCACTCCTTTTCTTTCAAATGCCTATCACCTCTTTGCGTCAACACTATCCCTGTCAAGGCGGTGAATTCAGGCTCTTGCTAGCCTTTTCCAGTGCTTTGCAAAATTGCAAGGCTCTGGACTCTGGAGGGAACCTTTTGACGTTTTTTTTAAACTGATTCATTACTCAATTGACAAATCGTTAGACATCATCCGGAATGGAACTTGTGACAAGCTCCTCCCTTTTGATGCACCAATAACCTAAAGCAACCAAAGCATGGGCAGCTCTATTGCCAGCTCTACCTAAGTGATTACAAGCAAACTCATTAAAAATTGAAACTGACTAGGAACTTAAGCTCTTCAATCAGAATAGCATCTGGATTTTAACACGCAATGCAATAGTTGATTGCAAGCACTGTTCCAAGGAAAATGATACTAGCTAGCGTTCATGGGGAAAACGGCACCGTTTCTTGGAACCTAGTATAACTGTTAGGCTCAGCCTACCTAAGTGCCCAGCTCACATATATAACACTAGCTAGTTATCAGTGGCATTACTGGCAGTAAGTTATATGCTGCCACAAATAGGAAGCAGGAATACATATGGCTAGTAGGATGTAGCTAGCATGCATATACTACAGTGGCACAGTGCCGAAACTGGGCGGTGGTACGTGTTGCCCACAAAGCAAGGCAAGAACAAAGCAGGTCTTTAGGGCGATGCATGCCCATGCTTTGGCGCAAAGAAACACATCGTTTTCGACCGCCAGCGACGAGGGATGTGATGCCAGTCGAGCGAGACGTACGTAACGAACTAGTACGAGCTCAGACGCATCACGCCCCTTGCGTGTGAACAAATCTCCTCCTTTTGTTTTTTGTCTGGATTAATCTTTGTTTACCTGATTACCTCTCTCTGTGTCCCGTCGTTGTATGTGTGCAGGAAAAGGAAAGGAGAGCAGCGGGCGGTGGTGTTAAGTTCTTGATCGGGGGCCGTATAGATGACGCTTGGCGCCGTGGCCGACGACATGGAGGCCGGCGGTGGTGAGCACAACGGGAGGCGCGCGCGGTTCACGGAGGACTGGTGCTGCTGCGCCTGCGCGGGGCTCTTCCTGGGGCCCAACCCGATGATGGCGCGCTACCTGTACGCGCTCATCTTCCTCGTCACCAACCTCCTCGCCTGGACCCTCCGCGACTACGGCAACTCCGCGCTCGCCGAGCTCCAGCGTGCGTACCCATTCTTCGATCATGCCTGTGCACGCACGCGCGCATCACGCGCACTGCATGCCACCGATCGACATGCCTATAGCCATCTCGACCTGACCATGGCGTGCGCGTGCAGGGCTCAAGGTCTGCCAGGGCGCGCGCTACTGCCTGGGCGCGGAGGGCGTGCTGCGGATCAGCCTCGGCTGCTTCCTCTTCTTCTTCGTCATGTTCCTGTCCACCGTGAACACGCGGAAGGTGCACGACTGCCGGAACTCGTGGCACTCCGAGTGGTGGCCGGCCAAGCTCGTCCTCTGGCTCGGCCTCACCGCCGTCACCTTCCTCGCGCCGTCGCCGCTCGTCCAGCTCTATGGTCAGTACTTACTCCCGTCGATCATGTGTGTTTCCATCCAGATATATACAGCTCTTTTTTTTATATATATCTTGCTGACGATGCTGGGGCGTTCGATCCGTTCCGTTCCTCTGAACAGGGAAGGTGGCGCATTTCGGAGCAGGGTACGTTTCGTGTTCTTCAGCTCAGCATCCAGGCTAGCGCCGATTCGTTCCTCCATAGATTATATAATAATCATGTCCTAATGAACTTGTCTCTGAATGAATGAAATCGCAAGCAGGGCGTTCCTGGTGATCCAGCTCATCAGCGTCACCAGGTTCATCATGTGGCTCAACGACTGGTGCCGGTCAGAGATCACCCAGAAGAGATGGTAGGTTCACTGTCACTGCTCGATACGATCGTGCTCTCTGCTGCTGCCTGCTAGCCTGCTGCTGCCCAGCCCATGCATGCTGCAGCTGCTGCTCTTGCATTTTTACAGTACCTGGCTATCATGGACGCATGGTCACCGTCCGTCCTGTTGCGAAATGTGCATGCAGCCACTTGCAGATTCAGGCGGTATCCATCGTCACGTACGTGGGGTCGCTGCTGGGGATCGTGCTCATGTACGTGTGGTACGCGCCAAGCCCGTCCTGCAAGCTCAACATCCTCTTCATCACCGTCACGCTGGTGCTCGTGCAGCTCATGACCTTCGTCTCCATGAGCTCCAAGGCAAGCAAACACGTACATCCATGCTCTGAAAATGGCGTTCATTCATCATTCACAGATGGGGTTTGGAAATGCAGGCTGATCGAATCTTGTTGGTTGGTTGTTGCCCCTTGCATGAACGAAACAGGTGAAGGCAGGGTACCTGGCGCCGGGGCTGATGGGGATCTACGTCGTGTTCCTGTGCTGGTCAGCGATCAGAAGGTGAGATCGATGGGTTCTGAAATCCTGCCTGTGTGCTGTGTATACAGTGACTGCATCTGAAATTAATCAGTAGTACGATTTCCTTCATGACTCATCTCTTTTTTTCCCTAAAAAAAACAACAACAGTGAGCCGCACACGGAGGTTTGCAACAGGAAGGCGGCAGTTGCCACGAGCGCAGACTGGGTGAACATCGCGGTAAAAAAAGTAGCCAAAAAAGTTCAGTTACAAACTAGTCTGACGAATCGCCATGTGACTGACAAGAGGTGTGTGTGTCTCTCTCTGGCAGAGCTTTGTGATCGCCGTCATCGTCATCGTGGCGGCGACCTTCTCGACGGGAATCGACTCCAAGTGCCTCCAGGTGCGTGCTCTCAACTCTCATTTCAGCTGAAGACTGAACCAACTGATCATACCTGAAAGTCTGAGCTCTGAAACGTATGGCACGAACGAACAAACAAACTCGCAGTTCAAGCAGGCGGAGGGGGAGTCGGAGGAGGACGACATCCCCTACGGCTTCGGCTTCTTCCACCTGGTGTTCGCCATGGGCGCCATGTACTTCGCCATGATCTACGTCGGCTGGAACGCGAGCCACACCATGGAGAGGTAAGTGAGGTCAGATTTCAGAAGGGAGAACCGGAGAAGACAGAAAAAACTCACTCACTCTGAATATAATCCACTGAATATGGTCTCATGTCATGATCGATATCCGCCGCCGCAGGTGGACGATCGACGTCGGGTGGGCGAGCACGTGGGTTCGTATCGGCAACGAGTGGCTGGCGGCAATCGTGTACAGTAAGTACCTGAACTTGCCCCTTCTTCGCCGCCATGCGCGGGCTGTGTTCTGCTTACTGACGACCGGACGAATGAATGCTTGCTTGCACTTGTCGTATATATGCAGTATGGATGATGATCGCGCCCGTCATCTGGAGGACAAGGCAGGTGGGATCGTCGGCGGAGGCATGAACAGTTTCACCGATTCTGATGACGTGATGACAGCCAAAATTTATATATATACAAACGCAAAACAAATGAAAGGGAAAGGGAAAACGGGAAGAGGTGGTGCGTGCTATGAATTGCATGTAGGCATCGCCGACAAATTCGCATTCCTGGATGTTCGTTGGTCAATGAGGATGTACATGCACTGCTGCTCGATCGGGTAGTTTTTGCTAGTCTCGAGGTGAAGACAAGATGAGGCAAGAAAGAAGAGGCAATTCAACTAGGGAGTACTATATATATACTACCACTAATCCATCGTGAAGCTCGTTTGAGGAAGCTCATCATTGACCTCGCTGTACTAAACTATCTGAAAAGCATAGAGCTTGTTTGGTTGGGAACCTGACAAAGCAGCTGTCTAGTCCAAGCAGCAAATCCGGACTCGCCGGCCTGAGGTTTGGATTGCTGCCCGGCCGCAGCTGTCTGGGCAGGTTACCATCCGAACACTCCTATACTCTTTTGCACTCCCAAGTCTCCCATTGTCTTTTGCTTGTCAATGACTCGCTGATGCTGCGGGGGCGCGGGGCTAATAAGAGCATGTTTTGGATGCTGTCTGTCAGGCAGCTGCCCGCCCAATGCAAGCAGTGATTCCAACTCCAGGGCAACGAAATCGTGTACCTGGTGGGGGTTGCTTGTTTGCGCGGTGCCTGGCAGATCTATCTATATCTAATATCTATCTCTATATCTATATATCTATAATACTAAACCCCACTAGCCAATCTTTACATACAAGTAGTTCACCTTAGCAGTTCACTATCGCATATATTTAATTGTTGTCATTAGTATGCCACGCCATTCACTACCATCAATTTATAATAGTTTAGCCCTTCATATAAGTAATTTAGTCTAATCTTATTCTAATTCATCCGTAATTCTCGTAGCAACTCTCGTAGCAAGGCGCAGAGTATGCTTCTGGTTCTCAAGGTTTGTAAGCAAACATGTCATAATTGTTTGGACTCAGAATTGTTGATGTCTTGGCAAGACTGAGAGGCGTTAGATGAAACCAGGACGGTCTACGTATAAACGAGCATATGCGTCTATGAGGAGTTGTTTGGCCAGGGAACCTTGCGTCCTTCCTGACCAGGCAGCAGTCTAGGCCCTTGATTTCGGGTGTCAGGTGGCCAGATGTCTGCTAGGGTAGCAACCAAATAAGCCCTAAATGCATATACACAAATCTATCTGACCAAGATCTATTCAATTCGTTGTGAACAATCTTATTATATTATAGAAAAAATAGTTCAAGTGAGCATCACCATAACAGAAAAACACTATGAAATATATATTTAAAATAGGAAATAAAATAATAACAAAACAAAGTAAAAAATAAAATTAATAAAAACTAAAACAAAATATAAAGATACACCATGGAATATATAATGAATATTATCGGACCAATACAAAATATACAACGGGACATCTCGTGAATATAATGAAAACGTCATGAAGGGAACAATAAAAAAACACATAATCGAACATCTCATGAATGCTATAGGAACAATAGAAAATGCACCATGAAACATGTCATCCATAATACACGAGCAATCCTAAACACACTGTAGAACATCTCATGATTACTTAGAAATGTACCATAACGATAGATAAAGAAAAATAAATAGTAAATAAAAATAAAAAAACATAAAAATAAAGCGGAAAATAGAAAGGAAAGAAAAAAATAGTCATGCAATGGAGGGAAAAAAAAGAAAGAAAGCATAAGCCAAAATCTAATGTTCTGTGCCCATAAAACAATTTTTGCAGAAAACGAACTGAACTCCTATTTTGTGGGCTGAATGCTGGTTGATTGGACCGAGCTCCAACTTAGTGGGCCAAACTTGAACTTGATGGGCCAAAAACTGGTTGAATGGGACAAAAAGAACAAACAGGGGAGGGAAGGTCGGACGCCTCCGATCCGGTCTGACGAAAACTTTTTTTCTCGAATACACAAAAGATTTACGTATCATTGTAATTAAGAAGAAAAGAGTTTAACCATACATACAACACGCTTCTAATGAGCATCCTAGGAGGTTTTATAGTTGTGACTGGACCATTCTAGTAGACTGTTTCAACTTCGATATTACATAAAATTAACAACCGAACTACGAGCAGCGCACTAACCTACGGAGCTGGGCGTCTCCGCTAGCGACCACGCGACTCTGCTCCGTTATCCGAGAAGAGTCTTGTACCAGTCGTAGCACTGCTCGCCGGGAACAGCGCGTCCAGTGCTTCCACTTCGCTCGACGTCCAGTTCCTTGCGAAGAACTCGTCGTAAGCTCCCTTGGACACGGATGAGATTGGACCTGCCGACGGTGCAAAGCCCATCCTCCGCATGAGGAGCACCTCGTCCCGCTTGAAGATCGAAATGTGCGCCAACGGCTGAGCGATAATCCGTCTGCTACGTTTTAGCATGGGTTGCCTCATGGTCGCCACCTATGCCTTTGGGTGGAAGAGACGTGTAATATAAGCGTGCCTGTGCGTTGTTATGGAACAACTAAAATTTTATACTAAAAACTATACGGATCGTACGATAAGATAACAATACTGTAAGATATTAAACTGGACATTTAATCCAAAAAATAAAGTTTGTGAAATTAACAGTCACTAAGAGCACGGCACCGTAGGCTCATAAACTCTACTATATAGACATTTCCGTAGATACGACTAAAATAATGTTTTATATCGGCAAGAAGTCTCCTGATATTATAAACTAAATGAAGCAATCAAATATATCAGACAAACATTGCTCAATCCACGTATTGGTGACTTGAAACCTATTACATAATTGATTAGTGTACCTAAATTGCTTGAAGTGCTTCTCCAGCGAAGATTATGGCATGATTTTGATTAGTAGGCTTGCCTTCTCCAACCTCTAATGGTTTACTAGGGAACCTTATCCGGTAGATTTTCTTACAATAAAATAAATATAAATTGATTCTAATACACCTAGCAAGGCAGTAACACTAAAGAGCGTACCCAGTGCAGAGAGCTCCCGCTTTGTGTGGGGTCTGGAGAAGGGTGTCAGTGACAGTTTAATACAATCATGTTCTCTGGCTAAATGATAGCGACACAAAGCTACAGCTATTCATGGTCTATATTCTTCTAAGTTGAAGGACAGTTCTCATACTGAGCAGTGATGAAGGACATATTCAATCAGTTCTCTGAGAAAACGATCCTGACAGGTTGTCGAAAACAGAAGGATAGTTCAGAGAAATAAGGCCATTTTATCGTATAGTAAAATATATTGAATGAACATGTAGGTAAAAAAGTGGCCCATTTTACACATTTTTTAACAAATCAGTCTTTTATAAACAGGTACTCCTCTTTTGTGCTGCGGCCATCAGAAACTACAATATCTTCACTCTATAAATGTCTAAATAAACATACGTGACAAATTTAAGTAGAAACATAGGCAAAAAAATTATGTAATAGTTTTATTGGAGCATAAAGCACACTATAAATCATTCAGTACCAACTTCTTTGGCAAGAAGGAAACTAACAGGAATAAAACGTCACAATATAGATTGGAAATTTATTCTCTCAATATTACAGTAGGCTCTGCTCTCTGTTTTTTCAGACCCTAGGGAATACTATTGTGATTTTTAAGAACCCAAGGTAGAACGCAATAGCAGCAATAGTTGACATGGTATTATGGTATCTAAGACAATGGGCATATCGGGCAAGCAAGAGCATCCATGCATGGGAAGCAGCAAAAGATGCCAATTCTCAGCCTTCAAATAGTCACTTCATTCACCCACAAAAATTAGTAAAAAATGGTAAGCCGACATTAGCTACATGTAATGAGGTAGTAAGGATAGGCTTTGGCATGGCCGATTATGAGGTGTGGTACACATATTTGCCAGGTGGCCAATGATAAAGTCACGGGAGGTATGGAAATTGGAGTAAAAAACAAAAGGGATGGCAGTGGCACACAGTGATGTATCCAAATTAACCTAGGATAATTTTCAGTTAAAAAAACGAATATGTAAATGTAAATTAATGGAGAGAAACACACACCTTCCATTTTAGGATTTTCACAGTACTGCTGTGAAATCCTGCACGACCATCATGGCTTGAAAAGCAAAAACCTACTGATACGAATCTTTATTCTCAAAGTTAACATGTGCATTATTTGAAGCATGAGCCAAGGAAGGTCACCTTATCATACACAGCAACTGACGCCTATGCGTCCCCCATCCTCTCATTAATCCTTTGCATCCTCACCTAAGGAGGAAGGGTACTAAGCGGTTAGAATAGTGCAGAACTGAATTACAAACGCACAAATGAAATCACAGATCTCTTGGTCGCTAAGTGGAGACATCGAGGAAATCAAGAAATCATGCTGCAAGTTGACTGCTATAAATATGGTTGTCTGCTAATAGGTCTAAAAATGGTTTAGGCAGCCTCTAGATGAGATGAGACTTCCCAAGTGTCCAGAATAATAAACATGTGAGAAAATAAATATAGCGGGATCAACAATTCTGAACTCTGTCCATACACAGAAGAGAACCGTTGAGCTTGACATCCATAAAGAACAACTAATACAGTGAAAACTGAGAACACATTGGAAAAGTTGAAGATGGCACAAATGTGCTGACCTTGAACTTGTAGTAAGATGGAAAGGAAAGGAGGCCACCTGACCCTACCACTAAAAGCAAGGAGTTCATGTAGCGGAAATGTACGGTACAAATTTATGTGAATATGTAAATAAGCGAAGGCTATAAATGTAGGAAATAATTTTGCAACCATAAGGGGAGGACGCAACATGTAGAAGGCAAAGATACAAATAAAATTAAAAGCATAAATAGGTTACCTGAAGAACAATGTAAATAGGAAACTCTGTTTTTTCACGGAAGTATCGTAATAAGCAGCACCTTGATTAATGGTTTGGATTCAATGAGACCCAACACAGGTGTGGTAGATACATACCTGAGTAAAAGCACATCTATATAAACCAGATCACAGTGATATAAAAGAAAACTGAAGTAAAATATATGCCAGTAGCGGCAGGAAAAGAAGGTAAATAAAATCATGAAGCAAAAACTAACAATTGTGTTTTGTTGTATAGATATGTACAAAAGCTGAAAGACGCTATTCTCTATTGATGTATCCTATGCTATAACTGGTTACCAGACAAGGTGTTGTATACCATAGTGACCAACTAGTTCTGTAAATATGTTTATGATATAACCGTATTATAACTAAAATATGACCTCAGACTAAAATATTGCATTACTGGCCCTCATCAAAAAGGAAAAATATAGGGCTTTGTTTGTTTCACCTTTTTATAGTTGAATTGTCGGTTTTAGCGGCCCCTTCTGGTTCAAAAGACGTCATATGACTACTAATAGTTACCGTCTCCATGTACATGAACAATGCAAAGTAACCGAGGCCTAAACAATGCAAACTAATTGAGGCATGAACAAAGATAATAGTGCCATCATCAGCAACCTGAGTGGAAATAGCTAATTAGCTTAGGAAAGTTTTTTTTGTTGAGTACAGTACCTGCTCAGTGCCTTCATTGCTGAATACTGTTGTTTACAGCTCTTAAATATATATTAGCAAGTGTCAATTTTAGCAAGTATTGCTATGAAATTGCCAAAGTTCAACCAAGATGTCAACCAACAAAACTACAAAGAGGCAAGAACCAATATATGATAGAATTAAGATGTCAATGAACTCTAAATATATAGGATAGATTAATGAGAAGAGGCAAGAATCAATGATCGAAAAATAGATAGGGCAAATGAACAACTTAATTCTGTAGGTGCGAACCAACAAAATTACAAACCTATTATTTATTACAAAACTTAAATGATCAACATCTTGAGCTTGAAACTTCAAAGCATTAGCAGCATCATAACATAAGATCACTACCAATCATCATTTGTTTATCAACTTGGAGCTTTAAGGCATGCCGACAACTGGGTTAGTCTCAGAAATTGCACAATATAAGTAGCAGGTCATGCCCAGTACCTTACAAGCAAACGAACATCAGATCATATCTTTGAGCAATGGGTATGGAATTTTCATCATAGGCTGAAGAAGGGAAAAATGGCAAAGTGGAGAGCGCTATAGAAATAGGATATAAACTACAGCGCCTATATACAACTGCAACGGCAAAGGTAACAATTTTTTTTCTTAAGACGAGATTTTTAGAGGCCTTAGAAACATACCAATCATCATTTGTTCATCAACTTAGAGCTTCCAGGCATGCCGACAACTGGGTTAGTCTCAGAAATTGCACAATATAAGTAGCAGGTCATGCCCAGTACCTCACAAGCGAATGAACATCAGATCATATCTCTGAGCAATGAGTATGGAATTTTATCAGAGGCCGAAGAGGGGAAAATGGCAAATGGAAAATGCTTCAGATCTTAGTAAGATTGCACCAGGTATTTATCGAAATAATCACAAACTGAAGAGTGGCTAAGGAACCTATGGATCCACATTAATATGTAGGTATGAACAGTGAACTCTTAAGATAAAATCTAAAGCGAAATGAGAGGGTAATTCAAATATGTGTCGAAAACCCGCTGAATCAGCATTCTTGAATGCAGGCACAAAATCAAACATGATTGTTTGCGCAACACAAACTGTAGTAAATATCATGTTGGCCATTCTGTTCCCTTCGTATACATGACAAGGAGAACAAGAGCCCCCAAAACACATTAGAACATCTTGACAAAGTCGATAAATGAGATACTTTGTACAGATAGATCATGTATAGGTAATATCGGTATTAGAAACTGAAGAACACTATCAGGAAATTAGAAAAAGGCTGCCTTTGTTAAAATGAACCTATATCAGCAGTGGGCATAGTTGCTGTCAGAACTGTAAGAAACATGACAAGCAAAAGTCATCACAGACAAGCAAAGTGGCTGACAATGCTATCACTAAGAATAGGGCGTGTGCTCAAAACCAAGAGTGTATAACCTGAAGTCAACATCATTGATCATAGAAAACAATCATAGGCCTAGTATCAAGAAGAATATATGTATGGCTCTGGACAATAAGAAGCTGAGATTGCACAATTATGTGTTATTGACATCAGAGGCAATGGTCATAAGCAAGTATGAGCGCAAAACCAAAGGCAATGATCAGATTAGGCAAAGGGAGAAACCATCAGTGGCAATGACACAAAAATCAGAAGCTCTCAATTTCAGTTCGGGTTCCCATGAGTAGAGGGCATCCACATTAGGCAGAAGAATGTGCACCATTCCATCAGAGATACTGGACTGATTTGTACTGCACAAGAGGCAAAATCTCTTCTTGCCTCGCTGTCTATCGTCCGTGCACAGCGCCACCTCAAATTTCATAACTAAGAGGCAACTCCAATAAACAGTACTGTCCCATTGGTGGCTCCAGAGCACTCAGTACACAAAATAGAGTCGATACAAAGGGAGGTAAAAAATCAAACCAAACAATTGACCATTGCCTCAGTTATCACCGAAAAAGCATAAAGGTTTCAAAGCACACAAAAATAGAATAGGCACAAAGAGACGCAAAAAAAATCGAAGCAATCAACTGACCATTGCTGCAGTTATCATGGAAAAGGCAGAAAGAGGTGCAAAAAAGTATAATCAACAGTGGTCATGGTGTCTGTGTCAGCTATCAATATAGTAGGGAGACATAAAAGGAATCATTGAAAAAAACAGAACCAAGCAACCCAACCAATGGACCATCGCTTCAGTTATCATTGAACAGGTAGGAAGAGACAAAAAAATACAATCAACATTGCTCATGCTCATGGTCTCAGCCACGGAGAGAAATTGCGGGCGACGTGGACACCTTGAATGAATTGGGGGTCACGTGGCCGAATTAACATGATGAAGGTTACCTTTGCTTTAACAGGGCAAATAGATGATCACTGCACCAAACACTAAAGATTTATTGTGTATCCATCACAGCACTGTCCTATTCCCTCAAATTAATCTAACAGCAAGAGGAAAGTGTACTCATCATTGTACATGATCAAAATCATGAGCACCGCAGTGCACTAAAATACGAGACAAATACAATTGACATAGTGAATTGGGCTAATTCTAAATTTCTTTGCAATAATTAAACTCCTACGGTTAGCCCAATTAACCCCTTGTGCCTAGAAAGTGTTTCTATTGATCTAACTGCACAAAAGTTTAGCACCGTAGGTTCTAATCCTACTCTAGCATGGCAATTCTAGGAATGTAAAAGACAAGAATTGAATTGCTCAAAGTAAATGCTCAAAGTAAAGAGAGAAGGAGGAACACGACGATGTTTTACCGAGGTATCGGAGAGTCGCCACTCCCCACTAGTCCTCGTTGGAGCACCCGCGTAAGGGTGTAGCTCCCCTTGATCCGCGCAAGGATCAAGTGCACTCTACGGGTTGATTCTTCGACACTCCGTCATGGTGAATCACCCACAATCGCTCACAACTTGAGTTGGGTCATCCACAAGCTCCGTCGGATGATCACCAAGCTCCCGATCATCACCAAGCTGTCTAGGTGATGGCGATCACCAAGAGTAATAAGCACGAACTCTCACTTGACCACGACAAGCCTAATTAGAAGGATGGATGCACACTTTGCTACTCTTGATCTCACTAATGAGGGCTCTCTTTGGGATTCTCAAATCTCAATCACATCACTAAGACCTTGCTCTTCTTGGCACTCTCAAAGGTGTTTCTCAGCTGTTGGAATGAGCAAAAGTACCCCCACACACGAATGGAGGAAGTATTTATAACATGGGCTGAAAAACAAACCGTTATGTGCCTCTACGGGGTGACCGGACGTGCCGGTTAGTTCACCCCGAACTCCAGTGTTTATAGTGTGACCGGACGCTGGCCAGCGTCCGGTCAGCACTGACCAGATACGTCCGGTCGAGACTTTTCCTCTCTGGAACCTTACTGGAGTCGATCGGACGCTTGCTCTCAGTGTCCGGTCACTTGACCTCTCAGCGTCCGGTCGCACCAGACGAAAACACCTCGGTCAAATGAACTGACCGGACCCTGAGCCAGTGTCCGGTCAGTATTTGACCCTCCATTCACTTCCAACTCTCGATCATACATGAATGAAGTTTGCTCCATTGGATCTAAGGGCTGTTTTGAAGCTACCTAGTGCTAGATTTAGCAAGTGTACACCACACCTAACTCGCTAGACTCACCTAGGTCAAGTTACCCGTCCATACCCCCCTTAATAGTACGGCCAAAGGAAAAATAAAGTCCTAAACTACTCTAAGTGTCTCTTCAACTTCAAACGACACTTAGAACTAGTCCATCCTTAACATTGTCGTCCATCCTTTGAAAATCCGAAACGATTTTCATCGTAGGGGCATGACCACCATGATTGCCCAATCGATCTTCATTACCGTGACCTAACTTAATTGCCTCTGCAAAACACACGTTAGTCACAATAATCATGTATTGTCATTAATCACCGAAACCCAACTAGGGGCCTAGATGCTTTCAGGTACTCATTCCACATTTTTTTGGGTAGTGTGCCCACCTTATTTATACATTTCTAGTACTTTTCTCTATGTATTTCTTTTTTTTACAACTTCATTTCTCTATATGAACGACTTTACCTTTTCCAATCACCATAAAACTGGTCACGTGCAATTATAGCTGGCATTCTGGTTAAGACCAAATAATAAAAGGGACAGGTAGGGATCACCGTTCCTGAAATCAAAGTACGAGAGAGTATAACAATAGCACTAGTAGAGAACTAGGGTGGCTTAGCTAGTTAAGTTTCTTGTGGAAGAATGTATCTATCTGGGTTTAAATTCTTATTTTGCTTGGGTACTCACATTTTTCTAGATTTATTTCAAGATCAACGACGCTATTTTCTAGTGTTAGGCGATACTCCTCAGATAGTAAGATGTCGAAGGTAATTTTATCTATTTTGAGATCTACCAGGTTGTCTAAAACAATGCTATTTAGTGATATGTTTATCGTGACTTTGTCGATCTTAAAATTTATTGAATACTTCCTTGATCCTGAAATAATTCCACATGTATCGTTTCGAAGAGTCCAACCTTTTAAATTTGATTAGATTTGTGAAAGTAAATATTTGTATCTCCTAATATGTTTATTAAAAATATATGAAGTTATTAATTTAATAACACTCGTTACGCATCACAAAGATTACTGTATTTTTTATACTTAATCAAATTTAAAAAAAATAATTTAGTCGGAAGCATGATTGTAGTACTACTGTGTTTGAAAAAAATATAAAACAACAGCATGAGTTTTATACCCTCCGCATCTTCAGTTTTCCAGCGCCGTTTGGACTCACTCTTTTGCCCTGTTCGTTTGGGTTTATAAACCGTATTTTTTTAAGTTAACGAACAGTATTTTTTTCTCACAATAAATCAGCTAACAATACTTTCAGCTATGGCTTATCGGAAGCGAATAGGGCATTTGTCTCTGAGCACGTCATGCCAGGACAGTGCAACTGGACTGACGCTGACAGACAGATACTGGCACGCTTTGTACTCCGTAGTAGTACTCCGTCCGTAGTCTACTAGTACACCGGTCCAGGAGATTCTACAATGGGTCAATGTTCCTTGTGGAACGAGATGATTAGTAGGAGCTTCCAATTCGGTGTGCGTGTATACAGTATGCTGGTTCCAGGCTTCTAGAAGCTCAGGAAAGTATCCGACCTGCTCAGCCCAGCTGTCCTCTACATTATTGCGTATATCATGCAGAAATAGGGTAGCAGAAACTGAATATGGAGGAGAGAGCTAAGCATCAGCGAAGCCACCTGTCATGTATCTGCATTTGTAGATAAGAATAAGAATACCATGACTTGTGTCTAGTACGTACAGTAATTCCTCTAATGCATCCTATATATACCTATATAGATGGAGGCCACTAGCAATTATTTATTGCTATAAAGCTGCATCCAGCTGTTAGATCATGTGGCATCCGTTTCATCCTGCGGTCTATTTTTGAAGGTATTCACTACCTCACATGGGTACTTCTTTTTTCCATCCTCTATGCAACTGAAACATGGTACTTGAGGAGCTCTCCCAACCCAGTGTCTTCCTTAAACTGGTCTCCCACCCATGTGTGTTAAATGCTAGGTATGCAACCGTAGAGCCTGCATGCTTGCTAGTATAGATGAGAGGGTTGAAGTTGTCTGCATAAATTAATCCTTCCACCACATGGTCTTCTAAGTTTCTCCAGGGAGGTTATCTCATCTGACAAGCCTCCAAGTAATCTCACAGACAAGAGAGCCTTCATGCAGCGGTGCATCTGCTGATTGCTTAGGCACCGCCACACGGACAACTATTGCATCCACGTCCTAACCAAACACTACCGCATGCGAGATATTCATACATGTGGTGTTCCATCGGAGTTGAAATCAAGATTTTAAATCTCCGGCTATAGCCTCCGCTATCTCCGGCTATAGCTGTTTGAGAAGGATTTAACTAAGTTTTTTCATGTACAAGTTAGCCCTTAGCTGCCGCTATAGCCTGCTATATCCGGCTATAGCCTGTTTTCGGACATAGAAAGCTAAATGGCTTAGCCGGCTATTTAAAACCTTGGTTGAAATACATGTACTACAAGATGAGGCTCTTAAAGAATTTAGGAACTACTAGATATTATGCGAGATATTCATGCATGTGGTGTTCCATCGGAGTTGGAGTATAGGTACTACAAGATATGAGACTCTTAAAGAATCTAGGAACTACTAGATATTGATTTTCCTAAGGTTTCTGTTACTCTAGCCCGGCTCTAGGTACACATAGTTTATTTCATCTGATCAATTTTATCAAACATGTGCCTACTCTGCAACATTATTATACATCAGATGGAATTCAGTAGTTAAAATAAGCCATCATATTTTAGTATCTATTTTGAGTTTCATTTTTCTATATGCTCCGTTTACTAACTTTCCTTTATAGAGATTTCATCTAAAGCTATTGTTTAAATTCCACCAGCAAACGTGCGGGCGAAATCACCTAGTTTTATATATGTTTTGTGTCGTGAGCAATGCATGAAGAACGGATTGGATGTGAGACGAAGTTGTCCAGGAAGGACGCAAGTCATGTGGCCATACTGGATGACACCACGCCAAGCATCGTCATAGCAGCTGTTTCTTGGTTTGGGAGCGCGCTTGCTGCCGAAGCCACGTCGCGCGCCATGCACCGTGTGCCGTGTAGGACTGTAGGTGCTCGAGCAAATCATACTTTCTCCGTCCCATAATAAATAACCATGTAGAATTTTTTAGACAAGTTAAGGACACAGGCAAAAAGCACACATGTCCAGAGGATATCTCTTAAATTTGACGGTTATCGTTGGCTTCCGACCTTCCATATTAGGATTCAATGTTGTGCATAAGTTAATTTCTTAGACAAAATTTAAACCATATAATGTTGTTTATGATGGAGTGAGTAGTTTTTTTAGACTGCATCTAAGTATATGCTATGGTTAAATCTATGTATATCTAGAAACGCCAAAATAATTTAAAATTAATTTAGGAACGGAGGAAATAACCACCATATATAGAATTTATATGTAGAATTTAGTTTTTTATATGCTAGCTTTTGAAAGTTATAGTATTTAAAAGCTGGATTATACAAGCTAAGTTGAGAGGTCACACATTGTAAAAAAATGAGCTAGACTGATCCGTTGAGCAAAACTATCATAAATGCCCTCAATCTCTGTATTGGATGGGCAAAAAGCGAGGGGTAGATTCATCAAGATGGATCCACAAGCTGTAAGATCCTGGGTTTCTTTGGCTGGCTAGGGCCCGTTCGGCTTGCTGAAACTTGACTGGAAAATACTGTTCTGGCTGAATTGTTGTGAGAGAAAAACATTGTTCCGACTGAAAAAATAAGCTGAATAGTGTGGATTATAAGGCAAGCCGATTGTGGAATCTGAAGGCTCTCACATTATTAAAGTTGGCTAGAAGTTGGATCTGTTTGGATTCCCATGCCTCAATTCCATGGAGAGTCCGCGAAGAGGCCTCCCAGTACCACACACACGGCGACAGGGGACGAGACGATTCTGGTTGAGCGTCCGGTTCTGGTTGAGCCTCCTGCATGCATTGATCTCCGATCTTTATGCGAGCTTCTAGAAGCTTATTGTCAGTTAGGGAAGTGGAACAGTTGGAGCTTCAACTGAGATCCATGCATGCCGATTGCAACGTGGACCCTCAATCATGCCAAACGCTAAACATCTAGAAGCACGTGCTCGATCTTGCTACGCGCAACTGAGATCCACATCCATCCCGATGGACCCTCAATCATGCAGAATAAGGGCGCGTTTAGTTCCCAAATTTTTTAGGTTTGGCTACTGTGTGGTTACTGTAGCACTTTCGTTTATATTTGTTAATTAGTATTTAATTATGGACTAATTAGGTTCGAAAGTTTCGTCTCGCGATTTCTCACCTAACTGTGCAATTAGTTTTTTTTCGTTTACATTTAATACTCCATGCATATGCCGCAAGATTCGATGTTGCACTTTGGGGTGAAATTTTTTGGAATCTAAACAGGGCCTAAGATAAGGTATAATATTGACATAGAGAATCCACAGTGTAAATTACTCCTGTGCATGGCAGGAACTAGCTAGGCAATCATGTGCTCTGCATCGTCAGCAGCAGATTGCATGCAGGTCGTCGGTCATCATCTGGACAAAAAATTCTGGAAGGCGCATGCGCAGCGCAACCATTGGAGACACGCATCGTCTGCCCTGCCCTGCAGCCTGCACTGCCCGGTCGGCATCAGTTCGCCGTTGCCGACCATTCTGGAAAATCATGTGCCGTACAGTACGTATTATCCAGAAAACCTTTTGATTTTGCCACGATGAAAGATCCCGAAAACCTTAAATTTGCCCGGCTGATCGCACTACAAGAAAAACCCTTATCCATAACGATTTACTTTCGTCATAAACAAGCAAAAACGCGTCACGGTTAATTTACCATAACGATTGGAAAGAAACATCATATATCCCGCGTTATATATTTGCTGGACTGATATAAGCCGTCACATATTGGTATTTGTGTTCGTCATGAAATCCTTGGAAGCCTATTCAACCCAGGCTAGGCCCAATAGTGTGTGACAAAATAGGAGAAAATTTTGTATTTGACCCTAAAAATAATGCTTCTTTCTTATTTGACATCGAAACTGAAAATCTTTCCTATATGTCCTGAACTCGAGTTTTTCTTTCCTATTTGACACTTCCGTCAGTTTGGGTTGTTAACGGTGTCAAGTCCTATGTGAAAAGTCCATTTTATCCCTAGAGTTTTTTACTAGTCCTGGCATTCCATGGTTAATACTGCTATCTTTTATGAAACATTGCAGTTTAAGATAAAAACATTCATAAAAGATAGCAATATTAACCATGGAATGCCAGGATTAGTAAAAAACTCTAGGGGTAAAACGGACTTTTTACATAGGACTTGACACCGTTAATAACCTAAACTGACGGAAGTGTCAAATAGGAAAGAAAAACTCGAGTTCAGGACATATAGGAAAGATTTTCAGTTTCGATGTCAAATAAGAAAGGAGCATTATTTGTAGGGCCAAATACAAAATTTTCTCACAAAATAGACCGTCATCTCCATCTGCCACGTACGACGTTTCTCGTCATAAATTTGAGTTGCCATGTAATCGTCACGTGTACATCAAAATCGACCATCATAGATTATATAATGAAAATCACATAAAGCCCAACAATTTGGTTATTTTCCACTACGTACATTAACACAAGATGTTCTGATCATCATAAAACTTGAAACACAAAAATAGGTCCTTGTCGACCTTCACATCTATTACAATAGCATTCTAGACAGAAGTGCATAGGATTGAATTTTTTTGCTATATAGTGGCAATCCTTCAAAAAAAACATCTATTGCATCATGGTTCTGGTCTTTGTACTTGTCTCCTGAAAATGACACATGTGCAATATTACTCATATGTAGGCAAATTAAACCGTAGGCAAGGAACAGGGTGTCAAGTCATGTACAATAAGGGCAGATAATTACTGCTTTTTTTATCGGGACAGATAATTACTGCTAACTTACCTTGTCGAAGTGTTGCTGCTGTTTTCTTAAAACCAAAAACCAGGGACTGAAAACAATTCGGTGCTCCTGCTATCTGAAAACAATTACTACATATCAAGTTCTGCTATCAAGTGTTGCTGCTATCTGAAAACAATTACTACATATCAACAATTCGGTGACTGAAAACACATTATATACTTATCTTAGTTCCCACAACAGTTGTACAGAAATTCGTTTGATTCACAAAGTGAATTGGCAGTTCATTGCACTTGGTTCAGTCATTCAAACCCATAACAGGTAGCAAGCAGGTGCAACAAAAAGGTAGGCAAGTAAAAAGCTGGAAGGATTTGCATATATAAGTTCAAGCAACTTAGTTCAGTCATTTTATCAAACCTATAACAGGTAGCAAGCACATGTGCTGACCAAGGCTCTGAATCAGTATACGAAAGAACTTACACTTTATACTTGAAATTAAAAACATACCACCTAAAATAGTTGAGGTCCCCATCTTTCACAATCCCAAGTTGCAACCTACCTACAAGGAAACATTGGAGACCATGACCTCATTTCACAATGCAAAATACAGAGAGACCATCTGTTACTGAATCTGATATAGTTTCTAGCCACGACAGGAGTAAATAGAGAAGAGATTGAGGGGTGTTGATGGGTTCATGGCGACCTGATTCTTGGCTGCATCTCTGAGGAGCGCCGGGGGTCGGTGAATGCGATGAATGGGGGTGAGCAGCGCAACCGGGAAGGCGTAGCCACCCAGCCCGACGGATTGCGAGCCCGGCGCGACGCGTTGTTCGGGAGCGGACAGGACGGACGCCGAAGGGATGGGGTGTGCCGCCGCCGCCGGGATAGGCCCAAGTTTCGCACCTGGTGGAGGGGAGATGGAGGGGGCGCCATCATCGGAGGTGAGCCACGCCGTAGGGGGCCTCCGCCGGAGGGGAGCTGCGCCATAGGGGGCCGCCGCCGGAGGGGAGCCACGCCATAGGGGGCCACCGCCGGAGGTGAGCCACGCCATAGGGGGCCACGCCGTAGGGGAGCCGCCGCCGGAGGTGGGCCGCGCCGGACGGGGCTGCCACCTAGAGGGGGCTGCGACGGAAGGGGGCTGCCGGAGGTGGGCCGCACCGGACGGGGCTGCCGCCGGGGGCGACGACGATGGTGGTGGAGGGAGCCCGATCTGTTTTCAGAGAGAAATGAGAGAAGAGACGGCGGCTTCGTTCGCGTGTCCTTAAACACGGTTTAGAACCGCTTCTTTTCTTATCTAAAATAGTAATTTTTTAATAAATTTTTTCAGATCCATCCAAAATTTCCCCAAGCCAACGGGGCTGGCGGCTGGTGGGAGATGCTCGATATAGAAAAGCTAAGTCTATTCTTATATATACTCGATGCTTGTAAATGGGCCGACTGTTGGAGTCCAAATAAACCCATCACTGATCCACGACGTTTTCGAAATACGTTCACCTAGAAACCGTCATGATAAGAAGATTTCTTGTAGTGTCGATCTTGCTGGATTACCCGGTCCTCCCGTGCCGCGTCTCAACTTCCTACACGATCCGCTCGACGCGTCCGGTGGCGTGACGGACTGCGTTGGGGTCGAGCGAAGGCGTCAAGTTCCGGACTCATCTAATGATTGGTGCTTACCAAATCGGGCTCGATCCGTGGTTGTCATAGGACGGCCGACCGCCCCGTACGGCACGTCGTCCCGCCGCACCGCACGTCGGCAGCCGCGGATCGCCGGCCGGCACCGCCGCCGACCCGGCGCGTGTTCGTCACGGCGCACGTCACGGGCGACGACGTTGCTTTTGCCCGCCGAGTCCGCCCGCCCGCGGCGCGCCTGCCTGCCCCGATCAATCACGCAGAGCTAGGGGCCACACGTGCGGCAACGGCAGGCGGCAGGCGGCAGGCGGCAGCGGGCTGTACGCGTACTCCGTATAGTCGTAGCTGGTGGCCGCGGACGTCACGTCGAGCAGACGAGGAGCAGCATGCATATCCAACTCACGGAGACGATTGAGGTCGGGAGTCCGTGCGTCGCCATCACCGATTGGGCAGGGACGGACTTGCTTGTTGTTTTGTTGCCACTAGGCCGGCCACCGCTCGGCGCACGCCGCACGCCGCACGCCGCCGCGGGAGTTCCTTTCGTTCCTTGTCTCTTGTGTGCTCTCGCCTGTTTCTAGAGCATGGCCGCGACATCGATTGCGATTTATTTAACTTCTAGAGCAGGGCCGCGACATCGATTGCGATTTATTTATTTAATTTAATTTGCTGGGAATCAAAACTATAGACTAGATCCCGGGATCGGATCGGATCGGAGTCTCGCTGCTTGCATTGCTGTCCACCCGTCAGTCAACTGGTTTCCGGTTTTTCCTTCTCTTCATTTGTTAACTAGGATTGCCTCAATCTATCCATCCTCGCACAAGTCGTCTCGCTCATCAGCGATAGCGCACGACAGGGTAAATAATGTATAGAAACGATGACGTCAGGACAAAGTAGGCGGAGATGTGGAATATATGAACATGGTGAAATTATTGGCTTAATCATTGGCCTCAATCTATCCATCATCGCACAAGTCGTCTTAATCATTGGCTTTGTATATTGGAGGGTGTTGAAATTAAGCATCACTCTAACATGAACTATATATGTAGCTTTGCGTCTGCAAGGTAGGATTAGCAGCGAATGGAGGGACCTACATTTAGACGAGCAAGGGCAAAGGCCGCCACTTACTTCCCAAATTTCAACATGGACATATATAGACCCTATTTATTGAGGTTACAAAGGCATAAATATACTCTACCAATATTATATCATCCTTGAACTTTTGGGCTAGTTCTACCCCTGACGGTGAAGACGATCACTTGTGAGTTGTGACATGTTAGAGGCTGTGGATATGTATGATTGTGGGAGGAGGAGCATGTTAGAGGAAGGTAAACTCTGGCAGTGGCGTAGGATCTGGTTGGGGAAGTTTGGGTTGGGTTCGCTCTTTTTATGAATCATAGTACTGATGCATACGCTCACATACATGCCCTTAGAACACATGCACATGCACATACATGCTACCTATATATGAGCAACTTGGAATATTCACACACCATCCATCAATGTCAAATTTAACAAAGGATAAGTATATGTGAAAAATGGAATGTTATTGTATGCCTTTATGGAAGAGTTTGATTCATGCATATTTGTTCCAGAAGGAAGATGGCGGCCAACAACAAAAAGGCAAAGGCCAACACAAACTTTGGGGCAAAGAGACAAGAGAGATGAGATCAGAGTAGAAGAAAGAGAGGAGGGGTAGTTATCCTGAGTCAAGCTCAGGCTTTTTCAAATTTGGGCTTCGTTTATCTGGTTTTGTGATGGCATCCACAAAGTTGCTCTAGGATGCCACATTCAACCATACGAGGTTGTTTATTGAAATGCACTAAAGAGATGTTATCATGTGATTTTGCTAGGTGAAAGAGATGTTATCATGTGATATTGCCTATATGTGTTTTGCCTTTCTTGTTGGTCAAGATTTGGAATTTACTTTATAAATATGTTCATAAGATTTTGTGCTTCATGTATGATATTAAAACTTTCAAAATCAAGTTTAAAATTTGATGTTAGAATCAACAAGTAATCTTACAAAATATGTAGTGTATAGATTAGGTCTAAAAAATATAGGACCTGACTTGAGAAAATGGGTCTAAGAACAAACCCCAACATGAAGAGTAGATCACGATATCCAACTTAAAAAGTTAGATCTAAAAATAAAAACAAATACGTATGAATTGAGAACATCAAAGCAGATCTATATCTTCCCATGAGGCCAGGAAAGTACTTCACCAACTAGGCTAAAGAGAGCTCACGTTTTGTCATCCTTGAACTTTCGGGCTAATTCCACCCCTAGTGGTGAAGAGGGTCACTTGTGATATGTGCTACACCAAGAACAACGATGGCTACTTAAGACTGTGGGAGGTGGCGCATGCTAGAGGAAGGTGATCTCTGGCGATGGTGTAGAATCTGGTTGTATTATGGAAGTTTGGGGTTTGCTTTTTTTTATTGTGTGAATTCCAGTTCTAGTGCAGACAACGCTCATATACATCTACACACGCTCACCCCCGTGAAACACATATACATACATGCTACCCCATGAGCATGCATTCGATTATTCACACTCCACCAATAAATGAAAATTTTGAGAAATGATTATATTAGTCCACAATGTAAGTGTGTGCCTTATTTCAAAAGTCATTTTGTCGGGTTCATAAACCCGGGGTCCCCAATAAACCCGCTTTCCTGCAAAACCCGGCCCAGCGGGCGGCGCAGCGACAACGCGCGCTTAGGCCGGCCCAGATACATAATGACAGGCTGAGACAACGATCCGGTCCCGACCGGAAGGTCTGGCCAAGGTGGGACCACAGTCCGACTCCAACCGAGGATACGCCAGACCTCTACTCGCTGCTCTTTCCCGACCAACACGGTCGGGACCGACTGAGAACGACTGATCGGGGACGCCTGCTCGGTGAGGGCCCGGGGATCAGGCGGAGCAGATAAGGTAAGACGCTCAAGCCAACCGTAATACCGAAAACCATACCCTACCATGCCCTACGCAACTGCAGGACGATGCCACCAGGTCATGCCAGACGGGCACTATACAACCTTCCGGACGTGTCAGAGCACAAGCAGTATTGTAGACGCCGACATTTGCCGTACCAGACGAACATGGTAGAGCCTGCTAGATGCGTCTGAACATAAACAATATTGTAGGCGTCGATGACCGTCTCGTATCCGACAGTGTGGGCAACAAGACTAAGTAGCACACGTATACACTCTCTCTCTTTCTCTCTGACTTGTAAGGCCATCCCTTTCAACTATAAAAGGGGATACACTCTCTCCCAACAGAGGAGACTCGACAACCCGAGGACTCGAACAGCTGAACAGCTCTAGAGCTCAACAACCACACAGAGCATACAATCCAATACTTAGCGCACGTTAGAGCACCCATCACTCTCTTCCATTCGGTTCAGAGTCCGACCGGGTCTCTAACACCCCCCTTCTCATTCCTTACTCGTTTGTAACCCCACAATAAATATCGAGCACCTAGGCTCAGGAATAAAGTCATCGACTGACTAAAACTGAACGTAGGCACGTTGCCTGAACCAGTATAAATCTTGTGTCATTGAGTGCTGGACCACATCCGATCACAACACATGGCAAAACTACAAATATTTACTTGTTGGTCAAATTTCGCACCGATAGTTGGCACTGTCCATGGGGAGGACACCGTGCGTTCATGCTTTTTGGTTATCGAATGGCCCACCTTTCCACCATCTTCGGCATGGCGGGCTCGAGTGATACGATTCGCTTCGGCTCGCTGGAGTTTCCCACGCTTCCACCTGTTGTGATGTGGGTTCCTCCCATCTTCGAGCCACTCTAGACTTTCCTCTTCGGAAGCCTAGACTTCATCGTCGACCAGCTCGACGTACTCCACCTCCACGAGGAGGCGCTCATCCTGGCGTCCACTGGAGGAGGAGTGCCCCCCACCGACCCTGGGCCTCTCGACGGCCTCAACGTCAAGACACTTGCGCTTCGCCTTGAGCCCATGCTGGGCTCAAACCCCACGGTTAGTGATGTACATGTTGTTCTTTACTAACTATTTAACACCCTTCGCCAACTCTCTGGAGGGACCCCATTGTCCCTACCATGATCGCCGTGCGACCAGTTCCCCTATGGCTTCGCGTCCCCCATGGACGCGTGCGCATAGGGGCTCCGAAGGATGCTGATGCTGATGCTGCCCCCTCTCATCTCCGAGTTCATAGGGATGTTGGGCTACGCTCCTGCCTTCTTCCATGACCTCGTCGATGACAAGGTCAAAAGTGACGGCTCTAGCATCGGCGACGTCATGGCACCTGGCCACCCTCTATCCTAGGAGTGCACTATGGCGGACGCCCCAGGATAGCTACCGGTGGTAGTGGAGTCTCTGCAGGCTCACACCCCTTTGGACCCCTATGTGAAGGCCTTAGCGCGTGCGCAGGAGTACGGCGAGGAGTTATGACAAAAGGCGGCAGAGCTAGCTGACACCTATTCTGGCGTGCTCAGCGCCACATGCTGCGTCACATGCGTGTAACCCGGTGAGCGTCGCTCGAGGTCACGCCCGTTAGGTCCAGCGTAACATCCTAGATGGAGGGAACGACCCCCCCTCAGTTTGCTTGGGCTGGCCAGAATATCGCTGCTGTGGTGATGCTTCTATGTGGCCTCCCCGAGCCTACCGACCCCCAGGAGTAGGCAATCCACCAGAACCTTTGGGCGCTGGTGAAGACTGCCGCCGTTCAGCAGGCAGAGAGCTTCGCATTGCAACACCGGCTTGTGGCCTCTTGCCCAACTGGGGGACTGGGCCGCACCAGTCGAATTGCTCCATCCACTCACCACTACAGTTGCCGGGCATAGGGCAGGAAGCCGTGGCTACACCGTAGCCCAACCCAGCGTCCGCTCCACACCGACCACCTATGCGCAAACGGCTTGGGCCGAACTGTGACACTCACAGCGTCATCAACAATCGATGCCACGCCCGACACGATGATGATGTCCATCAAGTGGCAGCGAGAGAAGGTGGCATGGGCCCCGGCCTGACCATCGAGGAGTGCGGGGACACGCACCCCAGTCATGGTGGCCGACCAAATGACCGGAGCCCCAGTTAGGATAGACCAGGGCCATGGGCCTTTGGTTGTCACATCCAGACAGCGTCATTCCCACAATGCTTCCGACCGCCCACCAACATCACCAGGTACACCAAGGAGACGAACCTCGATATATGGCTCGAAGACTCTTGACTCGACTATCGAGCCGAAGGAGTGGATGATGACTACTTCAGCATTCAATACCTCCCCATCTGCGTAGGAGAGCATGTTCGAGCATGGCTCGAATTCCTTCTGCCCAACAGCATTCGCGACTAGGCAGATCTCTAGAGGGTCTTCATCAAAAATTTCTAGGGGACGTATGTCTGTCGTAGGAATTCCTAGGGCCTCAAGAGCTACCAGCAGGAGCCCAATGAGTCCCTATAGGATTACAACCATAGGTTCTCAAAGTAGTGCAACTCCCTTCCTGATGTCATCGACACGAACGTTGTCAACGCATTCCTCTCTAGGACAACCTATAAGTCCCTGATCTACAAGCTCGACTGTATAAAGCCTCGTACCACCCGTGATGTGCTCGACATCACCACGAACCACACCTCCGGCGAGGAGGCGATCGGGGTGGTCTTCAACGGTGATTGGGACAGGGCAAGACCAAGCGCGAGCACCAAGGTGAGGGCCCTCCACACAAAAGGACAAGAAGAACGAGAAGGATTAGCACCGATCGGCCAACCTAGCTTTGGTCACCACGGCCGACCGTGCAGGCAAGTAGCCCCAGCAGGGCCAGCTCAACCACTTCAACAGGCTCATGGAGAGTCCATGCACCAACCACGCCTATCCCGTCAAACACCTCTACAAGGACTACGAGCTCCTCAAGCGCTTCCTGTGGTAAGCCACCAAGCCAAAGGAAGGGAAAGGCAAAGAGGAGGAGGCCAAGAAAGGAGGCACGATGGGCAAGGATGAAGACGACTTCCCTGACCCTGAGGAATACCTCAAGATCTTTGGGGGATCCAACGCCATCCACTCCAAGTGCCAGCACATGGTACGCTATAGAGAGGCATACGCCACCCAATCAGCCATCCCCTCTTTCCTTAGCTGGTCAGACTCCCCGATCACTTTTGTTCAGAGAGAACATCCTTCCCACATCGCCCAATAGGGTCGCTACCCGCTCATCATCGGCCCCATCATCCACAAGAAGCACCTCACCAAGATGCTGATGGACGGAGGCAGTGGCCTCAACATTCTCTACGTCGACACCCTCAACGCCATGCGCATCCCCTTGTCGAAACTCCACCCAGTGAGCTCTCCCTTCCACGGTGTGATCCTAGGGACGCAGGTGTACCCACTCAGGCAGATCGACCTGCCCATCACGTTTGGCGACCGAGCCAACTTCTGCTCGGAGGTCCTGACCTTTGAGGTGGTGGACTTTCTAGGGTCCTACCACGCCATCTTGGGGTGGCCATGCTATGCTAAGTTCATGGCGATCCCCAACTATACCTACCTCAAGCTAAAAATGCCAGGACTAAACAGCGTCATCATCATGGGTAGCACCTTTTTGCACGCCTACATGTGCGATCGCGAGCATTACAAGCTCACCACTACCATCATCAACTCCACCGAGCTCCTTGAGCTCAAGAATTCAGTGACTCCAGCAGCCCCCGACTGCAATGAGATGACCTCCTCGAGTGCCTTCCATCTGACTAAGGAAACCAAGGTGGTGGGGATCGACCCCACTGACCCAACCAAGACAGTGCGGATCAGAACCAAGCTCCTAGCCAAATAGGAAAGCGAGCTCACCGACTTGCTATGCGCAAATCATGATATCTTCGCATGGAAGCCTTCTGACATGTTGGGCATACCAAGGGAGGTTGCCAAGCATGCACTACGCGTTGTCCTAGGCTCAAAGCCCACCAAGCAACGCCTGTGTTGCTTTGACGACGAGAGGCGTAGGGCCATAGGCGAGGAGATCACCAAACTTCTGGTAGCTAGATTCGTCAAAGAGTTATACCACGCCGACTAGCTAGCTAATCCCATTCTTGTGAAAAAGAAGAATGGGAAATGAAGAATGTGTGTTGACTGTACTGGTCTCAACAAGGCATGTCCAAAGGACCATTTTCCTTTACCACGCATAGACCAGATAGTCGACTCCACCTCAGGATGTGAAATTCTCTTCTTTCTGGATGCCTACTCAGGCTACCACTAGATCGCGATGAAAGAGTCCGACCAGGTCATGACTTCTTTCATCACCCTGTATGGTTCGTACTACTATGTAACCATGCCTTTCGGTCTGAAGAATGCTAGCGCCACCTATCAATGGTGCATGCAACGATGCTTCGCCGACCAAATCGACCCGCTCGACCAACCTAACCAAGTAGAGCAGCCAAAACCAATAATCATCGTCTATGTAGATGACATAGTGGTGAAAACGGCTCAAGCTAGCAACCTGATCACAAACTTGGCTACTACATTCATGAACCTCCAAAGGTTCAGCGTCAAATTGAATCCTAACAAATGTGTTTTTGAGGTTCCAAAGGGGAAGCTGCTCAGATACATCGTGTCTAAGCGTGGCATCGAGGCCAACCCCAAAAAAATCACGGCCATCTCCAACATGGGCCCTATACGCAATGACAAGGGCATACAGAGGCTCACCGACCGTTTAGCTGCCCTGAGCCGGTTCATCTCTCGACTAGGCAAACGGGGGATGCCTCTCTACAAACTTCTCAAGAATACAGACGTATTCGTCTGGATAGAGGAGGCACAGCAAGCTTTGGAAAGCCTCAAAGCATCACTAACGTCGTCCCCAATCCTTGTTGCTCCCAAATGGAGAGAATCCCTCCTCCTCTACATCATGGCAAGCAACCACGTTGTGAGCGTCGCCCTCGTCGTTGAGAAGGAGGAGCCAGGACACCCCCTGAGGGTCCAACGACCAGTGTACTTCATCGATGAGGTACTCGTCGATGCCAAGGTTTGCTACCCCTAGGTTTAGAAGCTTCTATACGTCGTTTTGATGGTGACATAGAAGCTCCAGCACTACTTCACCAGTCACGAGGTCATCATTGTCACTTTGTACCCACTGGGAGACATTGTCCACAACCGTGACACCATGGGATGAATCTCCAAATGGGCTCTTGAGCTCATGGTACACAACATCAGGTATGTCCCCCGCACTGCTATTAAGTCTTAGGCTCTTGCCAACTTCATCACTGAATGGATGGAAGTCTAGCTCCCAACCTCGGACGTCGCCCACAAATACTAGATGATGTACTTCGATGGGTTGGTCATGGAGCCTGGCTCGAGAGCTAGAGTGGTTCTAATCTCCCTGGATGGGAGCAGGCTCTGCTATGCAGCCCGTCTCCATTTTTTAGCCTCAAAAAATGCATGGAGTATGAGGCACTCATAAATGGACTACGCATCACCGTCGAGCTCAGCGCCACGTGGTTGTATGTCCACAGCGACTTAGAGTTGGTCATCGACTAAGTCATGAAGGGGTCCTCCTACAAGAGCCCTCTAATGGTGGTGTATTGCCAGGAGGTTCGCAAGCTCGAGGACAAGTTCTGAGGGATTGAACTACATCATGTCTCTCGAAAGGACAATGATGCTGCCGACTTCCTCGCAAAATTAGCGGCCAGACGGGAACCACCCGCCGATGGGGTCTTTGTAAACGACCTCTACCAGCCATTTGCCCACATCCGAGAGGATCCGACCTAGATGCACTCTGACACCAATCTGGCACTCGGGGGGGCTTTGACCCCTCGACGTGCCCTGACCCCGACCGAGCGCTCGGGGGCTCCAACCTTGGCGCCTCCATGGCAACGTCGCCCGATGACATCGCCGTGATTGTGCTTGATCTGGCCAACTGGAAAGCACTACTGCTCGCCTACCTCCTCAAGGAGGTTCTCCCATCGGAAAGGACTGAAGCACGACGAATCACTAGATGCGCCAAGATGTTCATCGCCATCAGCCATGAGCTTTACAAACAAAGTTCATTGGGAGTACTCATGAAGTGTGTCCCAACAGACCAGGGGAAATAGCTCCTCCTTGGGGTCCACACTAGAATCTACAGTCATCACGTGACCCCAAGGTCGCTGGTCGAGAAAGCCTTTCGCTAAGGTTTCTACTAGCCCACTACACTCCGAGACACAGAAGAGGTTGTCCATAGGTGTAAAGGATGCTAGTTCTACGCTCGGCAAACTCACCTGCCTATGTAGGAGCTTCAGACCATCCCCATCACCTGGCCATTCATGGTATGGGGCCTCGACATGGTTAGACCCCTCAAAAAGGCCCCGGGAGGCTTCACTCACCTACTCGTGGCGGTGGATAAGTTCACTAAGTGGATAGAGGCGAAGCCCATAACTAATATCCACTCGGAAGAGGTGGTCAAGTTCTTCCTTGACATCATCTATCGGTTTGGTGTCCCTAATTGTATCATCACCGACCACGGAACAAACTTCACCGAAAAGAAATTCCTAAACTTCTATGACGGATATGGCATCAGGATCGATTGGGCCTCAGTTGGACACCCGCGTACTAACAGTCAGGTCGAGCAGGCCAATGGCATGGTTCTCCAAGGACTCAAGCCCCGCATCTTTGATTGACTAAAAAAGTATGTCATGCAATGGGTTGCAGAGGTCCCAGCGATCCTCTAGAGCCTAAGAATGACCCCAAACCAATCCATGGGGTTCACCTCTTTCTTCCTAGCATACGGAGCCAAAGCAGTATTGCCATCCGACCTCGATCATGGCGCCCCAAGAGTAAAGGCCTTTGATCAAGATTGAGCCACAGAGGCTCAGCAGGACGTGGTTGACCTACTTGAGGAGGCTCGTGAGATGACCGTCATCTGCTTCGCTCGTTACCAACAAACTTTCTGTAGGTACCATGAAAGAAAAATCTGGGGGAGGATCCTCGAGGTTGGTGATCTCATACTCAGGAGGACCTAGTCAACCAAGGACAAACATAAGCTCTCTCCACCATGGGAAGGACCATACGTGGTGGCTGAGGTGATCCAACCTAGTGCCTATCGGCTGAAGGATGACAACGGCAACATTCTCGCCAACACATAGAACATCGAACAGTACGTTATTTCTTTCCCTAAAGCTCGGTCTTACCGCTTATTTCCATTCAACGTTTGCTCCTACAGCACCCCAGCCCGAGCACTCTTAGCCTGGGTCACTCGAGGGCTCCATGGGGGTGCGAGACCACCCCCCCTTTTTAGTATTATGTAGTAATACTTTTCGCCCAAACAAAAGGGCGTCACCCAAATGAAAGGGCATTATGTTCCTTTGATTACCCTACGAACTTGCGCTTTTAGCCTCCTGACCGATCACACCCCGCGACGACCTATGGTTATGAGCAGCCGAGCCTCATGGGCCACGCCCGGGTTCTTAAGGTTGCAGCCTATGGGTCAACAAGCAGGTGTGAAAAAGAAAGGACAAAAACAAAGCTACGCAAGGATAAAAACAAGGGCGGATGGGACAAGTTTCCCCTCGTAAGTGATTTCATCATGAATATAAACTGTTCACACAGGGGCTCCCCCACAAATTTATTTTTTACATAAACTGACTATTTCTACTCTAACTCTATTGTGGCCGCCCGGCAGTGTCGGTTGACGGTGTGGTAGGAGAGGACGAAGGCAGCTCAGCTATGGTCGGGACGACATTCGGCTCGGTTGGGGGTGGGACGACGCTCGCCTCTGACCCAGCCTCCGCTGCCTCCACAGGCAGAACGATATCTTCCCAGTGCATGTCTGCGGCCACATTCAAATGACTTGCCTCCATCACCCCGCTATGCGATGACCTGCTCAGTGATCATCTATACATGTGGCACCAAACTTTCCTCCAGCGCAAGGATCTCGTCTGCACTCCACTCGTTAGCATATCCTATGTAGATGGTCATGAAATCTAGATCAGGGTAGTGGGTCACCACTGAGGTCAGCACCCCTGACATCTCGTAGAACATGCCGTCGGAGACGAGCGCCCAAACTTCTTTTGGGACCTCCGCCAGCTTGACGGTGGACGTACTAGTGTTCGGTCCTAACCTAAAAACCTTGGAGACCACCACCTGCATGATGTTACGAATCTGGTCGAGCTCCTCCTCGAGAGTGCATCGCTCCTCAAGGGACTAGGCTAGTGCCTCCGTGCCTCGACCGACCGCTGCTTTAACCATCTCCAACTCTTTATCCTTGAGGTCGGAGACCTTGTGCTTCGAAGGACCCAATCGATCAAGGAGAAGCACAAACTCTCTCTGCCATGGGAAGGACCCTATACGGTGACCAAAGTGACCCGATTGGGCACCTATCGACTAAAGGACGACAACGATGATGTTCTCACCAACACTTGAAACATCGAACAATTACGTCGTTTCTTCCCCTAAAATTTGGTCTTTACCGTTTTCTTTCATTAAACGTTTGCTCCTACAAAGCACTCCGGCCCGAACACTTTTGGCCTGGGTCGCTTGGGGGCTCCACGAGGGTGCGATACCACCTCCTTTTTACTATGATATGGTAAATACATTTTTTACCCAAAAAAAGGGTAGTCTGTTCCTTCAATTATCTTACATAACTTTTCTTCAACATTCCAACCAATCGCACCCTGCCTCTACCTACGGTTACGAGTAGCTGAGCCTCACGGGCCACGCCCGGGCTCTTAAGGTTGTAGCCTATGGGACAAATGGGTTGGTATGAAAAAGAAAGAATAAAAAGAAAGCTATGCTAAGGTAAAAATAAGGAACGGATGGGACAAGTTTCCCCGAACGAAGTAATTCATCACAAAATGCAAATTGATGTATTCATCAAAACAACTGTTCACACAGGGGCTCCCCCATGAACTTAAACTATTACATCTACTAGCTACTTCTACTATGGCCACCCGACGACATCGGCTGATGACACAAACCAGCGAAGATAAAGGCTGCTCGCCCTCTGATGGGGCAACGCTCGGCTTAGACAGAGCTTCTGACCTGACCTCTACTCCATCCATGGGTTGGGTGATGTCTTCTTGATGCATGCCTTTAGCCATGCTCGCACGATGAGCCTCCATCACCCACTATGTGGAGACTTGCTTGGCCACCAAACTATGAGGGTGGCAACAAGCTTTCCCCGAGCGCACAGATGGCATCCATGCTCTAGTCGATGGCGTACCCTCTATAGATAGTGGCAAAGTTTATGAACTAGCCAACCTAAGCAGCTTCAAGGGCAAAACCCCCCCACCGGTGTAGTCCTGAGCGGCTTCCCCTCCGACAAAGCTCGCCCGGTCAAGATCCATTGGAAAAAGTCCACATGCGGCTCCATCCCGAAGAAAGCCTCACAGACGGTGATGAAGCTGGTGATGGCAGCACCCCGGTCGGATTGAGGTGCTGTAGCTCCAGGACTCACTCATCAAGGAGCCCATGTAGGATCCAGCATGCCACTTCCTTCGGCGGAAGCCATCCCTTCTCGACGAAGGTGGCCAGCACCACCTCGGATGGCCTCCAGCTCAACATTGCGCTCCAGATTCACGAACAGATCTATGAGTTCTCCCCCTCACTTACCCTCTCTCTCACTAAGGAACCGCCACGGCACACAAACACTCTTGGCAAGAAGGAAGGAGGAGAGGCAGTAGATGGGGAATAGGCGAAGGAATGGGACAAAAGCCCTCTCCCTTCCCCTATTTAAGGAGGAGGCATAGCAGTTGGGGAAATGCGAGGGATTGGGGCAAAAAACTTTCTCCCTTCTCCCATTCAATGCGGATGGGATATGACGGGACGCACCCTAACCGATGGGACGCACCCTACCCAACAAGACGGTGCCTGGTTAGACGGGATGTGGCCTAGGTATAGCCCACCACTACCGCACGCTGGGCATGAGAAACAAGGTGCAACTATGCATAGGTGGCCCTTCGCCTTCCTAGGCGGGACTTGGAAAGGCTCAACTATGGGATCTTTGCCTAGGAGAGACCAATGGGCTTCCTGAGTCGATCGGACGGCTCAAGCAAATGCCAAGAGATAGGTAAGGAGCAAAGGGACACCCCATGTGGGCCATGCTGACTCCATCATGAACGACGAGCGCAGATCCCAATCAGACATATCCGATAGGATCTCCTCAAACCCCGTCACTCGAGCCATCAAGGTAACATTACCAAACTCCACTATTTCTTTATATGATCATTCATTCATCTGCTGTCATTCATACATTCATGCATGCATTCACACATTCATCCATACACACATTCATTCATCTGATACATCCAAAGCATCGCATATGCAGTTAAATGCATCACAACGCTCCATGTTGCGTCATGAAGCGGCAGTTGCCTCATTCAACATGAGCAACGATCGATCAGGGTTCGAAGGTTGGCCCATGAAGGGCTCGAGGCTACCTTGCATCAAATAGAGCCAAGGGAGAAAATGTAGATGGGCCCTAAGTGGCCCTCGCCTAGTCTGCTCTAAAATAGACAGGGTCATCTCAACCTTCTTGTTTGATCCTACCTCGAGCCATGCCCACAGAATCTACATTGAGGGGAGGCCAGCGGGCCACCCGGGTCATTCTTCGAAATGACCCAGGCATCTGCCGGGACACGGGTTAAGGAGCAGTGGAATGCCACATGAGGGCTATGCCGACCCCATCACGAACGATTGACCCGGATTTCACTTGAACGTGCCCGTTAGTGAGCTCACCAAGCACATCACTCAAGCCACCGAGGCAAGCGACATTAGCTCAGCCCCTCCAGTTGCAAAAACCATGGACGGGGTAATGCATGAAACTCAACTGGCCCCTACCAGGCCCAATGGGGCTCAGGGGCTTAGGATGCCCGATCCCTCGTTGCGCCTAGTGCCTGGATCCATGACTCTAACTCACTCGATCCCTCATTGCGCCTAGCGCCTAGATCCATGACTCCGACTCACCTCATCCCTCACTGCGCCCAGCGCCTGGATCTGTGACTTCGACTTGCCCGATCCCTCATTGTGCCCAGTGCCCGGATCCATGACTCCAACTCACCTGATCCCTCATTGCACCCAACGCCTGGATCCGTGACTCTGACTCACCTGATCCCTCATTGCGCACAACACCTAGATCCATGACTCTGACTCGCCCGATCCCTCATTGCGCTCAGCACCTAGATCCGTGACTCCGACTTGCCTGATCCCTCATTGCGCCAAGCGCCTAGATCCATGACTCCAACTCGCCCGCAAGTCCGTCTTGCCCGATCCCTTGGCCCGTCCGATGCCTAGATCCACGACTCTAACTCGCTCGATCCCTCGTTGCGCCCAGTGCCTAGATCCCCGACTCCAACTTGCCCGCAAGTCCATCTCGCCCAATCCCTCGGCTACCCCTTGGCTATGCCCAATGCCTAGGTCCATGAGTCCATCTCGCCCAATCCCTCAGCTATCCCTTAGCATGCCTGATGCCTAGGTCCATGAGTTTGTCTCGTTCGATCCCTCTGCTGCCCCTTGGCACGCCCGACACCTAGGTCCATGAGTCGGTCTTGTCTGATCCCTCGGCTATCCCTTGGTGCGCTCGACACCTAGGTCCATGAGTCTGTCTCGCCTTGTCGGTGTTTTGGAACCGGGGGTCCCTCTATTGATGAGTGAATTTGTGCTGCGTGCCCCTAATCCCGGATAGTAATGCGAAGAGACACAAGGTTTATACTAGTTTAGGCAATCGAGGCCCTACGTCCAGTCTAGGAGATCGATCTTATGTTCTTTGCATCGGAGTGCTCGTAGTAGGGGGTTACAAGCTAGATGAGAGAGGGAGCTAGCCCCAGGTCTCGGCGAGGGTGATGCGGGCTGCTTGAGGCGTTGTTCTCAAGTAGCGTTGAAGTGTGTCGTTCTATCGGTCTGTTTCCCCCCCCCCTATGAGGCCCAAGTCCTCTCCTTTTATAGTTGAAGGGAGAACGAGGGTAGTACATGTATCACTATGCGATGTAGTGTCAATAGAAGTGGCACGTCCGAACCCTGTGGCCCGTTCTGGTGGCGACGTGGCCGTAGGAGCGATCCGTCCTTGGAGTACTGGAGCGGCGTGGTTGTCCCATCAGGTCCTATGCGTCGTGGGAGCCCCGGGAATGTCTCGAAGCGGATGTGACGGCGAACGTGCAAGCCCTGGTGGACAGATTGTGCGCGAGGCCGAGGCCTAGTTGGTGCCGAGGCTCACGCTGCGGTGGGGGTCTCGGCGGGCACGAACCCCGAGATTGCCGAGGCCCCAGTGCACAGTGCCGAGGCCTTGAGTGGGCGGCGAGTCGCGGGTGCAGCGTTAGGACACAGTGGCTGGTAACCCCCATCATGCTGTCCCAGGTGCTGATCATGGACATAGTGCCGGGACACAGTTGTCGGTAACCCCCGCCGTGCCCTATCCTAGCTGGTACGGCGTTGATGCGACTTTGGGCCACATCGGCCATTCTGTGACGTTGAGCCGCGGTCCGGCGGAGATTGCGGGAGTGGTTGAAAGTATTAATGAGATGTGACGTGTTGTCGAGGTGGGGGCCATTTCGGACCACGGACAAGCCGGCCCCGAGCGACGCGGAGAATGAGGCCTCGCGCGAGACGGAGACTAGGCCCCTCGCCGAGGCCTCCTCTGGGGTGCCTCGCACGAAGCGGAGTTGGCGTCGGGATGCCGAGACCTCCTGCTCTATAAACAGGGGCGGTGTGTCCGAGCCCTGTAGCCGGCCACTGTTGTGGTATGGTTGATGGAGTGGCCTCGTCCTTGCCGTGTAGGAGTGACGCGTCGGTCGTACTCGATCTTGTGCGTCGTGGGGCTTCAGTACAGCTTGATGCAGGGCATGGTGGGCATCGTGCTGGTCATTGTGTGATGACGTCGTAGGGAGCTGTGGCTCCGCAGATGGCGAGGCCGAGCCATCGTGGGGGGGTTCGGCGGACATGGATCCTCAGGCTACCGAGCCCCTGAAGCATACCGCCGAGGCCTTGGGGGAATTATTGACCCTAGGTGCTGATTCCGAGGCCACAGTATCTCCGACGTGGCTCCCACGCTACGTTGTTCTCGGAGCAGGGATTGGTAGCACAGTGAGGCATGGGCGTCAACTATGTGCTTTAGTGGTTAGCACAGTGGCGGGTAACTTCTGCCCAGTCCTGCCTCCTGTCCCGTCGGCCATTCTACTGTACTGTGCCGAACATGCGGCCGATGTCAGGGGCAGCAGTTGGCTGAGTTAATGTGACACGACGTTTTGTCAGAGGGGCGGGAGGAGGAAGAGGCAGCGGAGTGCTGCCGAGCCTGCCTCGCGCGAGACGGAGAGTCGGCGGCCCGGCCGAGGCCCTTGGTGGGGGGGTCGCTCGAGGCCAGCGGTGAGGGGGCCTCGGGTGAGTCGGAGGATCGGCCGAGGCCAGCGGTGTTTAGCTGGTTTCGACTTTTTCGAAGTCTAAGCGGCCATTTTTTGGTTCGTGGTTAGGGTACCCCTTCTCACTGTATCTGACAGTAGCCCCCGAGCCTTGGGGGGAGTGGAGGCACTCCCCCTGAGGTTCTGACGAGAATTGGCTCTTGATAGTTCCTGTTGGGATGGTGTTTTGTACTTGAGGTTTCGGTGGGTGCGCGCGAGCGCACCCGCTGGGTGTAGCCCCTGAGGCCCTGGAGGAGTGATTTCACTTCTTCAGGGGCTTTTTTCTCTTTCGAGTGAGGGGTTTTCATTGTGCTTGCCGGGCCCATGGGCGCGAGTTCGGATCGCAGGGCTTCGATGATGCTGCAGAAAGAGCCCCCTAGCCTCTGCCTGGAGCGAGAGGGCCGTCAGGGGTTCCCTTGGCTTTTTGTACGACCCTTGTGCTTCCTTTTCGCTCGGAAGGAGGGGTGGAAGATGCCACGCTACCCTCGGTGGGCGCGAGCGATGACATTTTCGGTGAGCTGTTTTCGGGTAAGTCCGAGTGGAGGCCCGTACCCCGTTCGCTGGGGGTCGGCTAGTGGTCCGAAGACGCGCTCCAAGAATACCGGCGGGTTTCTCTAGTGGGTGCCGAGGCCGTTCGCTGGGCCTCGGTGGCTCGGTGCCTCCCTACGGTGGGATCCCATTCGGAGACCTCCCTGCCGGTCTCAGACACGACACAGGGCGCGCTCGTACAGGCTCGCCCATAGTCGTCCCTGACTCTTTTGCCCTAGGGCAGCTGTCGAAACCCCTGGGGGCCCAGCCTTCGAACCCCTGGACCGTAACGGACTCGAGTCGCTTGTCTT
The DNA here is from genome assembly GCF_019320115.1 of Miscanthus floridulus. Taxonomy (NCBI): domain Eukaryota; kingdom Viridiplantae; phylum Streptophyta; class Magnoliopsida; order Poales; family Poaceae; genus Miscanthus; species Miscanthus floridulus. The sequence goes on from NC_089585.1 coordinate 9,941,160, forward strand.
TATCTTGGGTGCAGGAAGAGCCCCCGAGCCTCCGCACGGAGCGAGAGGGCGGTCGGGGGTCCTCCCGACTTTTTTGTTCGTCTCCCGCACGTCCTTTTCGCTCGGACGGGGGGGCTATTTGCCGAGCCCACTCGTGTGCGAGCCTGAGTTGCTGGGTCTCGGCAAAGTTGCAGGAGGAGCCCCCGAGTCTCTCGCACGGAGCGAGAGAGCGGTTAAAGGTCCTCCTGGCTTTTGGTTCGCCCCTCGCGCGTGAGGGTCTGTCCGCCGAGCCCCCCTCGGGTGTGAGCCTAGGTCGCGAGGTCTTGGCATCTTTTGCAGAAGGTGCTCCCTAGCCTCTGCACGGAGCAAGAGGGCCGTCAGGAGATCTTCTGGCTTTTTGAACGACCCTCGCGCTTCCTTTTTGCTCGGAAGGAGGGTTTGTTTTGTCGAGCCCCCTCATGTGCGAGCCCAAGTCGCTGGGCCTCGGCAATGGTTTGCAGGTAGAGTCCCTTAGCCTCTGCATGGAGCAAGAGGGCCGTCGGGGATTCCCCTGACTTTTTATTCGTCCCTCGCGCTTCCTTTTCGCTCGGAAGGAGGGGTGGGACATGCCGCGCTACCCTCGGTGGGCACGAGCGATGGCATTTCCGGTGAGCTGTTATCGGGCAAGTTCGAGTGGAGGCCCGTACCCCGTTCACTAGGGGTCGGCTAGCGGTCCGGAGACGCGCTCCAAGAGTACCGGAGGGTTTCTCTAGTGGGTGCCGAGGCCGTTCACTGGGCCTCGGTGGCTCGGTGCCTCCCTACGGTGGGATCCCATTCGGAGACCCCCCTACCGGTCCCGGACACAACACAGGGTGTCCCAAGCGTTTCGCTTGCTTGGGCCTCGGCCTCGCATAGGCTCGCCCGTAGTTGCCCCTGACTCTGTTGCCCTGGGGCGGCTGTCGAAACCCCTAAGGGCCCAGCCTTCGAACCTCTGGACCGTAGCGGGCTCGGTGCCCAGTTCCTTTGCCTGGAAGGAATCGGGGGGGTTATTTCTCTCCCTACGGCTAATAACAGTAGGCGCGTCTTTTGAGGCGGCTTTTCTAGGGAGGTGAAACGGCGCCTGCTGCTGCTGTGGTCGGACGCGACGTGGCGTCAGCCGACGGGACGTACCTGCACGCGCGATTAATGAGGAGGGAGTGGGCGCGTGGGCGATAAGACCGGATCTGGATAACCGCGCCGGACTTTTTGGGGAAACTTCCCCGATTTCGTCGCTCGGTGGTTTCGCCTCGTCCCTGCATAAATACGCAAAGAGCCTCGCCCTCCCCTTTCTTACCTTTTCCGCATTTGCTTTCGCTGCCCCTGTGCCGTTGCTGAGAGCATAGAGCGCCAGGGAGGAGAAGGGCGAGAGCGAGAAACTGAAAGAAAGAGAGAGAGATTATCACCGTAGCAGCGACCTCCACCGCGCAATGGCTGGTGGTCCCGTCATCCTCCCGGCGGATCCCTGGGAGCGGTTTGACGTCACCGAGGAGAAGCTGCAGTCGCTCATGGAGGCTGGTCTTCTTCGCCCGATCACCGACCCTGACGAGCCAGAGTGGATTGCTCCGGGGGATGAGTCGGAGCCGAGGCCACGCGACGGCTACGTGGTGAGCTTCGTCGTCTTCCACGAGCGAGGCCTCGGGTTGCCGGCGGATAAGTTCATGCGGGCGCTCCCGCACTACTATGGCATGGAGCTTCACAATTTTAGCCCCAACTCCATCGCGCAGGCGGCCATCTTCGTTGCCGTCTGTGAGGGGTACCTGGGGATCGCTCCCCACTGGGAGTTGTGGCTCCACTTGTTCCGAGCGACGTTCACCACCAAGCTGGGGGGAACGAGGGGGGCTCGGAAGGTGTAGAGGGCCAGCGGCTGCACCCTTCACGTGCGCCAAGACCGGCAGTCCCTCTACATCCCGGCCCAGTTGTCATCGTCCAACCGTCGTTGGTACGATGGCTGGTTCTACCTCCGCAACGACGACGGAGGACTTCCTCCTTATACCAGGCGGGTTGTAGAGAGTCAACCAGAGAAGTGGGGATACGGCGTCATCAAGGTTGATCAGCCCAGGCTGGAGCCGCTATTGCGAGCCTTGGGGAAGCTACGTGACCGCGGCCTTTCGGCGGCCGTGGTTGTGGCGGCCTTTCACCGCCGGAGGGTGTTGCCGCTGATGGCCCGGCGGCGGCGGCTGTTCGAGATGACCCCACGCGACCCGATTGCCGGTATCAAGATGTCCGCCTTCACCCTTACCGACGACGAGACCCTGTGTCGGGTGAGAGAGGCGGTAGACGGGAGGCCGAAGATCGACGATTTGGCGCCGTTCCCGATGCGCCCTTCGCGGGGGTACATCTCACTGGTGAGTTGGATGTTGCTGATGCTTTCGCGGCCTTCTTGTATTCCACCTTTTTTGTCTGCTGTCTTACTTCGTCGTTCCCATAGGGGATAAGGGACGTGCGAGACTCCCCGCCGCCCGTTCCCGAGGACGCCCAGCTGCGAGCCGTGAACAGGGCGCGCGCCGAGGAGGAGAAGAAGAAGAAGGATGCCAAGGAGGCGAAACACACGAAGAAGCTCCTCACGTGCGAAAAGTTGGACGCTCGTCGCTGGCGTCAGAAGCTCGACGGCCTCCCATTGGAGCCGTCTCCCTCGTCGTTGGTGTCGAATTCTTCGGGCGACGGCGACGGGCGCGACGTGGGGACGGCCTGCCTGGAACACCTCCCCGATATTAGGGAGATGGTGCCCGGGGCGCCAGCAAGGAGCCTGACGCCCCTAGGAGGAGGAGGTGTCCCAGGGCCGGTGGCGGCCCGTCCCGGGGCCGAGACCGACATGCCCGAGGCACGGGTGTCGGAGGAGCGTGCCGTCAGCCCGATGGGTCCGACGGTGGAGGTGGAGCGAGTGACGGTGGGGCCGACCCCATCGTCTCCGCGAAGGGTCGAGGAGGTACCAGGGTCCGGCGGAGGCTAGCTGGCCCTGGTGGATACCGAGGCCACGCCGCTGCCACCACCAGCGCCGTTGCAGAGGAGGCTGGCGGTGTCGAAGCGGCTGCATCCCCGTTCGCGGTAAGCGTCTTCTCTTGTGGAGTCCATAGTACTTCCCATTTGTCCCTTGGTCGCATGCTGACCTTGGGAGTGTCTTTGCTTCCAGCCAAAAGCATCTGGTGGAGGATCCTACCTTGGCGCCCCGTAAGGCGCTCAAGGTGAACGTTAGCTCCTCCGCCCATCAGGCAGCGGAGGCGCAGGCTGGCGTGCAGCGTGGCACGGCGTCGGGCGGGGCTGTTTCGGAGGCGGCAGCTGCCCAGGAAAAGGGTGCCGAGGCGGCCGTGGAGTGAGTGGAGGAGGAGGAGCCCACACCTCACGATGTCGTGAGTCTTGGGGCGAAGGAGGCTGGGGCGTCCACCATTGCCGAGGCCATTGAGGGTGAGGTCGGAGCCCCCAAGGCCTCCGAAGTCGGGGCGGTGGATGCCGGGGCCACCGAGGTAGAGATGGCGGAGGCCGGAGCCCCTAGATCCGTCGAGGCCGAGGCGATGGAAGTGGAGACGGAGCAAGTTTTGGCGCCGCCCCTGGTTCAGACAATCTCGTCTGATGATTCCTCCCCCGGGAAGGAGGCGGCGGACGTCGAGGCGGCCAGTACTGCGGAGCAGCCAGTCCCAGATCCTACCGAGGGGAGTTCGGCCCTTGCCCGGCTACGGCCCGAGCCCCGTGGGTGGAACTTCCCGTGTGTTTTCTGGCGGGACCGGGCTGATCCCGAGGGGGAGCATGTGTTCGCCCTTGAAGATATCGCAGAGGGGGGGCGGTGGGATACCCTCGAGCAGTACCGCCAACTTGCAGTGCGGTCGCTGTAGACCGCGATGACTATTGTGGGACGGGACTTGCCCGGTGTCACCCAGGTAAGTACTTTTCCTCTCCCGTGCCGCGTTGTTTCCTCTCCGAGCCCCCTCGCAATGTTTGACCCGCGTTTTTTGTTTTGCCCCTTTAGGAGCTGGAGACCCGATCCCTTGGGAAATCGGTGTTCCTACGAAGGGAGAGGGATATCTGGGACCAGCTCCGGCGGCAGACATGCCTGCTCGCTGATGCTCAGGGGCTTTTGTCGGTGCGGAGTGCAGAAGTGGAGGACCTTCGCCTTCGTTGTGCTGACGTTTAGGCCGAGTTGGCCATGGCTAAGGAGCAGTCTGCCCCTCTGGTAGCGAAGATCAAGGAACTGGAGGAGGAGCGAGACGCCTTCAGGTCTCGGGCCCAAGAAGCGATGGCCTCTGCCAAGGCCCTAGCCGGGCAGCTGGGTGCGGAGCAGAGCGAGCATCAGCTGACCAAAGTCGCCTTGGCCGAGGCTACCAAGGCGGCCAAGGCCTCTCGGGCCGAGGCCTTAGATTGGAAGAGCAAGGCCGAGGGTAAGTTCCGCCGAATCGTGCTCTTTGTTCTTTTTGTTCTGGTTTGCGTTTGACTTCTGACCCCTCATTGCAACGTAGATCTGGAGAAAGAGGCCTCCCAGGCGGCTGAGGCCTCCATTGCAGCGCAAGCGGCGCTGGATGTTGAGGTCCGGGAGCACGAGGTGCTGCGCAGCGCAGTCCGTACCGCCTGCGAGGCCTTGGACGTCGAGGGGGTCCAATCGGCCAGCTCCCTTGGGAGCCGCCTGATTGCGTTGAGCGGCCGCGTCCATGAGAGGCTCCGGGGGGCATTGCACACGGGCGTCAAGCGCGCCCTGGCCGTCGTCTCCTCGCACTACGCTATCAACCTCAAGGCTGTCAGCGACGGCTACGTGTTGCCAGAAGATGACAAAGAAGCTGACGTGGAGGTCGCGAAGCTATTGGAGGCGGCCGAGGCACCTGGCGCAGCGCTGGCTGGTCTATTTGAAGAAGAGGTGGTCCCTCCCGCGCCGGCCGCCGATCCTTGAGCTTTGACCTGGGCCGAAAGGGGCCATGTAACCGAATTGAGTTAGTTGCCGTATCGTGACGTTTTTGTGGCCGTTGAGGCCTTTAAAGTATTTGCGTACGTGGGTCTTTTAACCGTTTTCTGTTCTACTTCCGAGCCTGTGCCCTCTGTCTCGATCTTGGGAACCCGCAAAGAAATCCCTCGGAACCTAAGCCGTCCTTTGGCGAAGGGTGGTGAGGGAGCTGCCGTAGCCCAGAGGCGTAGGCCGTTCTCACGACTCAACCGGCCCTTTGGCCTCGAGACAAGCTTTTGGTCTTTGGGTTTCTTGTGAAGGTCCCGTCGGAGCGCGAGAGAGTTTGGCGTAGAAATTTTTTTGAAAGATCATTAACAAACGGTGTTCGGGACTCAGGGGGTTCCCCCTTTTAGCCCCCGAGGGAGGCTCGGCTTTGCAGAGGCAGAGCCGAGTCTTCCTTATAGCGCTATTGAGACATCGAGCCCCTATCGATAGACAAGCTCTCTGTACAGAACTTCCTCGGAGCCTACGTTGTCCTTTGGGTGAAAAGGTGGTGAGGAAGCTGCCGTAGCCCGGAGGTTGTCTATGAGGGGGTAGGTTCCCCTTGATGGAGGTTTCTCAAAAAATTATAACAACTAAGAACGCTTCTTTATTGCATTTCGAGAAACAATATAAACGACGTTTGGAAATTTAAGGGTAGAAACGACGTAGCTGTTCTATGTTCCAAGCGTTGGTGAAGATTTCGCCCTTCTCGTTGGCTAACTTGTAGGTCCCGGGCTTCAGTACTTGGGCGATGATGTACGGCCCTTCCCAGTGTGGGGTCAGTTTGTGGCGGCCCTTGTTACTCTGCCTCAGTCTCAGCACCAGGTCGCCCACCTTCAGGTCTCAGCTTTGGATGCGCCAGGCTTGGTAGCATCGTAGGGCTTGCTGGTACCTGGCTGAGTGTAGTAGCGCGACGTCTCGGGCTTCCTCCAGTTGGTCGAGGGCGTCTTCGCGGGCGGTGCAGTTGCTTTGCTCGTTGTACGCCTGTAGCCTCGGTGAACCGTACTCTAAGTCAGTGGGGAGGATGGCCTTGGCTCCATAGACCAGGAAGAACGGTGTGAATCCCGTGGCTCGGCTCGGGGTGTTTCGTAGGCTCCAGACGACTGACGGGAGTTCGTCAAGCCATTTCTTGCCAAATTTCTTCAACCGGTTGAATATTCTTGGCTTAAGGCCTTGTAGGATCATGCCGTTGGCACGTTCTACTTGGGCCGTTCGTCCTTGGGTGTCCTACGGCCGACCAGGGCCACCCGGATGTGGTGGTCATCGCAGAACGTTAGGAACTTGCGACCAGTGAATTGCGTCCCATTGTCAGTGATGATGGTGTTAGGAACCCCGAACCTGTGGGTGATGTCCGTAAAGAACAGCACCGCTTGCTCGGATTTGATCTGGGTGATCAGATGAGCCTCGATCCATTTGGAGAATTTGTCGATGGCTACCAGCAGATGGGTATAGCCCCCGGGTGCCTTCTGCAGAGGCCCAACCATGTCCAGCCCCCACACAGCGAATGGCCATGTGATGGGGATGGTTTGGAGGGCTTGGGCCGGGAGGTGCGTCTGTCGAGTGTAGTACTGGCATCCCTCGCAGGAGCGTACTATCTTCGTGGCGTCGGCCACCGCCGTTGGCCAATAGAAACCTTGTCGAAAGGCATTACCCACGAGCGCCCGAGGCGCCGCGTGGTGCCCGCAGACTCCCGCGTGCAAGTCCCAAAGTAGGGAGTGCCCAGCTTTGGTGGTGATGCATCGTAGGAGAATACCCGATGGGCTACGCCTATACAACTCGCCGTTGCAGAGGACGTAAGTCTTGGCTCGTCGCGCAAGCCGCCGGGCCTCAGTTCTGTCCGCAGGAAGCTCTCCTCGAACGAGGCGATGAAGGAAAGGGACTCGCCAGTCCGTTCCTTGGTCGACCTTGGGAGGCTCTGCGTTAATCGCCATGGCCTCGGGCTCGGCTGGCGGGGCCTCGGTGGCCGAGGGGGCCTCGGGGCCTGCCTTGGGCTCGGCCAATGTGCCTTCTTCCGTCGCTGAGGCGTAGTCGACGGATGGCTTGTGGAGGTCTCTGGCGAAGATGTTCGGGGGGACCGGGGCTCGTGCCGACGCCATTTTTGCCAGTTCATCCGCGGCTTCGTTGAACTTTCACGCAACGTGGTTGAGTTCGAGACCGTCGAACTTGTTTTCTAGGTGACGTACCATCGCGCAGTACGCCTTCATTTTGGGGTCATGGCAGCTTGACTCTTTCATCACCTGATCGACGACGAGCTAGGAATCACCCCGTACGTCGAGACGTCGCACTCCAAGCTCGATGGCAGTTTGCAGGCCGTTGACGAGGGCCTCGTATTCGGCGACATTGTTGGAGGCGGCGAAGTGAAGCCGGATCATGTAGCGCATGTGTATCCTGAGGGGCGAGACCAGGAGCAGGCCCACGCCAGCCCCAGTCTTCATCAGAGACCCGTCGAAGTACATGGTCCAGCATTCTGATTGGATCTGAGCGGGTGGCAGCTGCGTGTCGGTCCACTCGGCTACAAAGTCGGCCAGGACCTGCGATTTGATCGCTTTCCGAGGCGCGAAAGACAAGGTTTCTTACATGAGTTCGACAGCCCACTTGGCTATCCTACCCGAGGCCTCCTGGTTTTGGATTATCTCTCCCAAAGGAAAAGACGACACCATGGTCACTGGGTGGGACTCGAAGTAGTGACGCAGCTTGCGTCGAGCCAAGACTATGGTGTAAACCAGCTTCTGGATGTGGGGGTAATGCGTCTTAGTCTCGGAGAGTACTTCACTGATGAAGTAAACAGGTCGTTGGATGGGTAGAGCGTGTCCCTCCTCCTTCCTTTCGACTACTACGGCTACGCTGACCACTTGGGTCGTTGCGGAGGCGTAGAGTAAGAGGTGCTCGCCCTCGGTGGGCGGAACCAGGACGGGGGGGGTTGGTGAGCAGTGCCTTGAGCCTGGCGAGGGCTTCCTCGGTCCTCGGTGGTCCAAGAAAAGCGCTCGGACTTTCTCAAGAGGCGGTACAAGGGCAGGCCTCTTTCATCGAGGCGCGAGATGAAGCGGCTCAGGGCCGCAAGGCATCCCATGACCCTCTGCACCCCCTTGAGGTCTCGAATCGGGCCCATGTTGGTCACGGCCGAGACATTCTCTGGGTTGGCCTCGATTCCCCGTTCCGAGACTATGAACCCCAAGAGCATGCCTCGGGGAACCCCGAAGACACACTTCTCGGGGTTGAGCTTGATGCCCTTCTTTCTGAGACATGTGAAGGCAACCTCCAAGTCAGCCGACGAGATCGCCGGCCTTCCTGGACTTGACTACAATGTCATCCACATAGGCCTCGAATGGTTCGCCCGATGTGTTTGCCAAAGACTTGGATCATGCACCGTTGGTAAGTAGCCCCCGCGTTTCTGAGGCCGAACGGCATGGTTACGTAGCAGTACATGCCAAATGGAGTGATGAAAGAAGTCGCTGAGCTGGTCGGACTCTTTCATCTTGATTTGGTGGTAACCGGAATATGCATCAAGGAAGGAAAGGGTTTCGCATCCCGCAGTGGAGTCGACGATTTGGTCGATTCAGTGGTAGTGGGAATGGGACTTTCGGGCATGCTTTATTTAGACCGGTGTAGTCCACGCACATCCTCCACTTGCCATTTTTCTTTCTGACTAATACAGGGTTAGCCAACCACTCTGGATGGAATACTTCCTTGATGAACCCGGCTGCCATGAGATTCTTAACTTCTTCACCGATGGCCCTGCGCTTCTCCTCGTCAAATCGGCGCAGGCGCTGCTTTACCAGCCTGGAGCCTGCCCGGATATCTAAGGCGTGCTCGGCGACCTCCCTTGGTATGCCCGGCATGTCCGAGGGACTCCACGCGAACATGTCGACGTTCGCACGGAGAAAGTCGACGAGCACGGCCTCCTATTTGCTGTCGAGGGTGGTGCTGATCTTCAGACCTCGGCCGTCGGGGTCGGCGGGATCGACGGGGATGAGCTTGACGGCCTCCGCGGGTTCGAAGGTCCCGGCACGCCGCTTGGTGTCAGGAACCTCGCTATCAAGCTGGTCGAGATCGGCGATGAGGGTCTCGGCCTCCACGACTGGCCTCGGTGTACTCGATGCACTCGACGTCGCAGTCGTATGCATGTTCGTACGTGGACTCGACGGTGATGATGCCGTTGGGGCCTGGCATCTTGAGCTTGAGGTAGGTGTAGTTGGGGACCGCCATGAACTTGGCGTAGCATGGGCGCCCCAAGATGGCGTGGTAAGCCCCCTTGAATCCAACCACCTCGAAGGTGAGGACCTCCTTGCGGTAGTTGGAGGGAGTGCCGAAGCAGACGGGTAAGTCGATGCGCCCGAGGGGTCGTGTGCGCTTTCCCGGTACGACGCCGTGGAAGGGTGCTGGAACCGCCTCGGAGCCATGAATGGTCGAGCTCTAGGAGCTCCAAAGTGTTGACATAAAGGATGTTGAGGCCGCTGCCTCCGTCCATGAGAACTTTGGTGAGCCGGGTGTTGCCGACGATCGGGTCGACGACAAGCGGGTACTGCCCGGGGTTTGGAACATAATCGGGGTGGTCATCCCGATCAAAGGTGATTGCCTCTCGAGACCAATCGAGGTACCGGGGGGTGGCCACCTTGACCAAGAAGACCTCCCGTCGTTCCCTCTTTCGTTGGCGCGCCGTGAGGCATGCTGAGGGTCCGCCAAAGATCATGAAGGCGTTGTGTACCTCGGGGAACCCATCATCTTTATCGCCGTCCCTTTCGCCGGCGCCCCTTTTCCGGGCTTCATCGTCGTTGGGGAGCCCAAGCCTGGCGTAGTAACGCCAGAGCATGGTGCACTCCTCGAGGGCATGCTTCACCGGACCTTGATGGTAAGGGCAGGGCTTTTTCAGCATGTCGTCAAATAGCCCGGGGCCCCGGGGGCCTCGGGGATTCCTGCGATCTGTCGCGGCGACATGGACGGCCTCGAAGACCTCCTGCTTCCCTGGGCGACCCTTCTTCTTTTTCTTAGGGACGCGGGCGGGCGAGGCCTCGGGGGCCTCGTCCTTCTGCTTCCCCTTAGCGTCGTTGTTGGGGAAGATGGCCCCTACCGCCTCTTCGCCCGAGGCGAAGTTGGTGGCGATGTCGAGGAGCGCGGCCGCTGTGGTTGGTACGTTCCGGCCCAATTCTCGGACCAAGTCCCGGCAGGAGGTGCCAGAGAGGAACGCTTGGACGATTTCCGAGTCACCGACGCGGGGCAACTCGGTGCATTTCTTGGAGAAGCACCGGATGAAATCTCGAAGAGATTCGTCTGGCTTCTGGCAGCAACCTTTGAGGTCCCAGGAGTTCCCCGGGCGCACATAGGTGCCCTGGAAATTCCTGACGAAGACCCTCACCAAGTTGCGCCAGTCGTGGATCTGTGCGGGAGGGAGGTGTTCGAGCTAGGCTCGTGCCGAGTCTGATAAGAACAAAGGGAGGTTGCAGATGATGAGCAGGTCATCCTCCGCCCCGCCTAGCTGACAAGCCAGACGATAATCGGCCAGCCATAGCTCGGGGTTCGTCTCGCCGCTATACTTCGTGAGGTTGGCAGGTTGCCGGAACCGGGCTGGGAAGTGAGCGTTGCGAATGGCTCTGCTAAAGACCTGAGGGCCCGGCGGCTCGGGAGAAGGACTGCGGTCCTCTTCACTGTCGTAGCGACCGCCTCGATGTGGGCGGTAGCCCCGGGCGGCTCCGTCGCCGTGGCGCCGTCGTCTGCCAACTACTTCATGGTCGCCTTGTGCCTCGTGCTGGTCCCCAGGTCGATCGTGCACCGAGGGGGCCTCATTGGCCGCCGGTGTGTGAGCGGGCTCGGGACGGACCGAGGCATCTTAGCCCCGGCGAGGTCATGCCGTGGGTTGCTCCGAAGTGCCTCCACGCTGGCGAGAGGCGGAACTTTCGGCCTGCTGTACCACAGCGGTCTCGAGGAGGTCACGGAGCTCTTCGCGGACCCGTCGCCCCTCGGTGGTGGAGGGCTCGGGCATTGCTCGGACCAGCATCGCGGCCGCGGCGACATTCTGGCTAGCCCGATTAAAGATTGGGGGCGGCTCTCCCCCCTCGTTGTCGTTGATGCGGTGATGGACGTCGCGGGCCCTCCCTCGAGCCCCTCCACCCTCACCGCGCCCTTGCTGCTCCTGCTCGAGAGAGTCCCGAAGCTGCTGCAGGAGGAGTCGGTCTTGTTCGACCTTGGCTTGAAGCTCGTGGAGCTGCTCCAGGTCTGGGCATCGATGCCCCCCGCGGACGGGGTTCTCGTTTCGCGCCGTCGGGGCTACGAGATGCGGAGGCGTGGCATCACCCGCCCTTGCCTAGGGTGGGGGATGGTTGCCTGTCCCTTCGTCTTCTTTGCTCGCCCTTGGCATCCCGAGCCCGACGTGGAAGCACTCGCGAGATGGATCGTAAGTCCCTCCGTCGTCGGAGTCAGAATAGCCGAGGCAGTAGTCGCTTGTGGCCAAGAATTGGCGCAATGCCCCGGGGTTGTGGAGTTTGGAGAAATCTGCCCCGGGCCATGCCTCGTCCTCGTCCGAGGAGTCGAAGTGTGTGCTCAGGTCGAGAGCGAAGCACTGGCGGCATTCCGAGGGGTGCTCATGAGCGGCAGCGTAGGCATAGGCATAAGAGGCGGCGGCATCCCGCAACCCAAGGGGGTATGAGGATGGTGCCGCCTCCATATTCTGCCCCGTCGGGGTCGACCCTTCGGGGAATGGTGGAGTAGAACTAGACGACTGGGCGTCGCCGCGAGCCACCGGCGATTTTCCTTTGTCCAGGCTCAAGCCAGACAGGTCCCCAGCCAGGGACCCCGTACCAACAGCTGGTCGTAGGACGTCGGCGGGGAGTGGCATGCCACCCCGGGTTCGCGTAGCGTCGGGGTGGCATTCATTGCGTCGTGCCTGGCGAGCGCGGCGAGAGCGGCTACCCGGGCGCCGCCTGCGTCTGGGCTGCCGGGGCGTGACCTCATCGTTGGATGGTGGGGCTCGAGGGGCGAGGAGCACCATGTCGTACTCATGCCCCAGAGACATGAACTCTAGGCTCCCGAACCAAACTATGGTGCCCAGACGCAATGGTCGTATGGGGTCTGCCATCCGGGTCTTGCTGGGACGATGAAGCTAACACGCAGCGGCCCCTACCTGGCGCGCCAACTGTTGGTGTTTTGGAACCGGGGGTCCCTCTACCGACGAGTGAATTTGTGCTGCGTGCCCCTAATCCCGGATGGTAATGCGAAGAGACACAAGGTTTATACTGGTTCAGGCAATCGAGGCCCTACGTCCAGTCTGGGAGATTGATCTTATGTTCTTTGCATCGGAGTGCTCGTAGTAGGGGGTTACAAGCTAGATGAGAGAGGGAGCTAGCCCCAGGTCTCGGCGAGGGTGGTGTGGGCTGTTTGAGGCGTTGTTCTCAAGTAGCGTAGAAGTGTGTCGTTCTATCGGTCTATTTCCCCCCCCCCCTACGAGGCCCAAGTCCTCTCCTTTTATAGTTGAAGGGAGAACGAGGGTAGTACATGTATCACTATGCGACGTAGTGTCAATAGAAGTGGCATGTCCGAACCCTGTGGCCCGTTCTGGTGGTGGCGTGGCCATAGGAGCGATCCGTCCTTGGAGTACTGGAGCGGTGTGGTTGTCCCATCAGGTCCTGTGCGTCGTGGGAGCCCCGAGAATGTCTTGGAGCGGATGTGACGGCGAACGTGCAAGCCCTGGTGGACAGATTGTGCACGAGGCCGAGGCCTGGTTGGTGCCGAGGCTCACGCTGCGGTGGGGGTCTCGGCGGGCACGAACCCCGAGATTGCCGAGGCCCCGGTGCACAGTGCCGAGGCCTTGAGTGGGCGGCGAGTCACGGGTGCAGCGTTAGGACACAGTGGCTGGTAACCCCCGTCACGCTATCCCAGGTGCTGATCGTGGACACAGTGCCGGGACACAGTTGTCGGTAACCCCCGCCATGCCCTGTCCTAGCTGGTACGGCGTTGATGCGACTTTGGGTCGCATTGGCCATTCTGTGACGTTGAGCCACGGTTCGGCGGAGATTGCGGGAGTGGTTGAAAGTATTAATGAGACGTGACGTGCTGTCGAGGTGGGGGCCGTTTCGGACCACGGACAAGCCGGCCCCAAGCGACGCGGAGAATGAGGCCTCGCGTGAGACGGAGACTAGGCCCCTCACCGAGGCCTCCTCTAGGGTGCCTCGCACGAAGCGGAGTTGGCGTCGGGATGCCGAGACCTCCTACTCTATAAACGGGGGCGGTGTGTCCGAGCCCTGTAGCTGGCCACTGTTGTGGTATGGTTGATGGAGTGGCCCCGTCCTTGCCGTGTAGGAGTGACGCGTCGGTCGTACTCGATCTTGTGCGTCGTGGGGCTTCAGTACAGCTTGATGCAGGGCATGGCGGGCGTCGTGCTGGTCATCGTGTGATGACGTCGTAGGGAGCTGTGGCTCCGCAGACGGCGAGGCCGAGCCATCGTGGGGGGGTTCAGCGGACATGGATCCTCAGGCTACCGAGCCCCTGAAGCATACCGCCGAGGCCTTGGGGGGAATTATTGACCCTAGGTGCTGATTTCGAGGCCACAGTATCTCCGACGTGGCTCCCACGCTGCATTGTTCTCAGAGCAGGGATTGGTAGCACAGTGAGGCATGGGCGTCAACTATGTGCTTTAGTGGTTAGCACAGTGGCGGGTAACTTCTGCCCAGTCCTGCCTCCTGTCCCGTCGGCCATTCTGCTGTACTATGCCAAACATGCGGCCGATGTCAGGGGCAGCAGTTGGCTGAGTTAATGTGACACGACATTTTGTCAGAGGGGCGGGAGGAGGAAGAGGCAGCGGAGTGCTGCCGAGCCTGCCTCGCGCGAGACAGAGAGTCGGCGGCCCGGCCGAGGCCCTTGGTGGGGGGGTTGCTCGAGGCCAGCGGTGAGGGGGCCTCGGGCGAGTCGGAGGATCGGCCGAGGCCAGCGGTGTTTAGCTGGTTTCGACTTTTTCGAAGTCTAAGCGGCCGTTTTTTGGTTCATGCTTAGGGTACCCCTTCTCACTGTATCCGACACGCCTGATCCCTCGGTAGTCCCTCGGCTGCGCCCGATGCCTAGGTCCATGAGTTCGTCTTGCCCGATCTCTCGGTTGTCCCTTGGCTATGCCCGACGCCCTGGTTAACAACTCCATCTCGCTGAGTCCCTCGGCCACGACCATACACCTGTGACCATGCTCCTAGAAATGATGGGTCTGAAACTAGAAATCGGAGGCTACGCCCACCAAGGTGCACACACTCATGCCTACTGACAAAACCCCCCTAGGTGATTCTGCCCGAATCGCCCAGGAGCTCGGGGGCTACACCCACGGGTGCTCTCGCGCGCACCCGCTAACAAAACAAAAAATTCCCCCACTGGCAAAACCAAAACCCCCCCCCCAGACGATTCTACCCAAAATCGCCCGAGGGCTACACCCACGGGTGCGCTCATGTGCACCCACTATCAAGACAAAAATCCCCCAGATGATTCTATCCGAATCGCCCGAGGGCTTGGGGGCTCCTGTCGGGTTCATAAACCTAGGGTCCCTCATGGACCTGCTTTCCAGCAAAAGCTCGGCGCAGCAGACGACGTTGCGAACGATGCGCAACTCCTAGGCTAGCCCAAAAACCTAACGATAGGCCAGAAGGGTGATTCAGTCTTCGATTGGAAGGCCTGGCCAAAGAGGAACGATGCTCGCTCACCTCTGACTCCGGTCCACCTCTTCGACCAAAAGGCCTCGCTTCCGACTCTGGCCCGCCTATCCGACCAGAAGGCCTCGCTTCTGACTCTAGCCCGTCTCTTCGACCGGAAGACCTAGCCAGTGAGGAATGATGCTCGCTTCTGACTCCAACCCGCCTCACCGACCAGGGATGCACTAAACCTCTGCTTACAGCTCTTCTCCGACTAGCATAGTTAGAGCTGACTGGGACCAACCGACCGAGGATGCCCGCTCGGTGAGGACCTAGGAAATAGGCAGAGCAAGTAAGGCAGGGCGCTCAAGTCAACTGCAATACCAAGAACCATACCCTACACACCTATAGGATAGTACCAATAGGACATGTTAGAAAGGTGCCCTGATGAAAGGATCAAGATGCCCAAGAGGGGGGGTGAATTTGGCTAATTCTAAATTTCTTTGCAATAATTAAACTCTACGGTTAGCCTAATTAACCCCTTGTGCCTAGAAAGTGTTTCTATTGATATAACGTACAAAAGTTTAGCACCCTAAGTTCCAATCCTACTCTAGCATGGCAATTCTAGGAATGTAAAAGATAAGAATTGAATTGCTCAAAGTAAATGCACAAAGTAAAGAGAGGAGGAATACGGCGATGTTTTATCGAGGTATTGGAGAGTCGCCACTCCCCACTAGTCCTCGTTGGAGCACCCGTGCAAGGGTGTAGCTCCCCCTTGATCCATGCAAGGATCAAGTGCTCTCTATGGGTTGATTCTTCAACACTCCATCATGGTGAATCACCCACAACCGCTCACAACTTGAGTTGGGTCATCCACAAGCACTGCTGGATGATCACCAATCTCCCAATCACCACCAAGCCATCTAGGTGATGGCAATCACAAGAGTAACAAGCACGAACTCTCACTTGACCACGACAAGCCTAATGAGAAGGGTGGATGCACACTTTGCTACTCTTGATCTCACTAATGAGGGCTCTCTTTGGGATTCTCAAATCTCAATCACCTCACTAGGACCTTGCTCTTCTTGGCACTCTCAAAGGTATTTCTTAGCTGTTGGAATGAGCAAAAGTCCCCACACACATGAGTGAAGGAAGTATTTATAACATGGGCCAAAAAATGAACCATTATGTGCCTCTATGGGGTGACCAGACGCTCTGGTCATGTTGATTGGATGCGCTGGTCAGTTCACCCTAAACTACAGTGTTTAAAGTGTGACTAGACACTGGCCAGCATCCGGTCAGCACTGACCAGACGTGTCTGGTCATAATTTTCCCTCTCTAGAATCTTACTGGAGTCAACCAGACGCTGGCCCTCAGCGTCCGGTCACTTGACCTCTTAGCGTCCGATCGCACCAAACGAAAACACCTTGGTCAAATGAACTGACCGGACCCTGAGCCAGCGTCCAGTCACACCGGAGCCAGCGTTCGGTCAGTATTTGACCCTCCATTCACTTCCAACTCTCGATCATACATGAATGAAGTTTGCTCCATTGGATCTAAGGGCTATTTTAGAGCTATCTAGTGCTAGATTTAGCAAGTGTGCACCACACCTAACTCACTAGACTCACCTAGGTCAAGCTACCCATCCATACTCCCTTAATAGTATGGCCAAAGGAAAAACAAAGTCCTAAACTACTCTAAGTGCCTCTTCAACTCTAAACGACACTTAGAACTAGTCCATCCTTAACCTTGTCGTCCATCCTTGGAAAACCAAAACAATTTCCATCGTAGGGGCATGACCACCATGATTGCCCAATCTATCTCCATTACCGTGACCTAACTTAATTGCCTCTGCAAAACACACGTTAGTCACAGTAATTACATATTGTCATTAATCACCAAAACTCAACTAGGGGCCTAGATGCTTTCAATCTCTCCCTTTTTGGTGATTGATGCCAATACTATCTCGAGTATGTGAAAGAGATGAGGTTTTTAACATGCTTGGTTCATATAAGCTTTTGGCAATATGAACAAAAATATTAGGCAAGCTTATATGACCTAAACCAACATGATGTACTCAAAAGATATGAAATAAGCATGAGTACAAGTAACAAAGCTCATTCGCATTGGAGTAAGAACGTGGAAGCAAGAGCAAATGAGCTTAGCACAAGTGATATGACATGTAAATAATTCAAAGTAGAAAGCACACATGTCATATATCACAATTACGTAGATATCACTATCACATAAATAGTTTAATGCATAAAAGTGAACACACGATGAATGCATAATAGTGTATCACTCATAAAAACCAAATATAATAGATAGTCTAAGTGAACTAAGCTCCCCCTAAGTCACTCCCCCTAAGTCTAGCATACTCGATCCCTCTCCCCCTTTGGTGTTAAACACCAAAACCTAAGGGTCGGTCGGCGGGGCTGCAGCGGACGAGTCGGGCGCTGAGGTACGAGGAGCAAGCTAGAACTGAGTGCCATCATCATCTGAGCCAAAACTCAGAGCTGTCTGACCCTCTATAGCTAGAAGCGACGCTAAAGCGGTCTGGGTCGGATCAACAACTAGAGCTATGGTAGACTGTGCAGGTATGACTAGAATGGACGGCTCTGATGATGCCACCAAGGAAGGAAGCGTCTCTATAGTCTCGGCAATAGGTGCAACTATAGAAGGACCTAGGACATGCAAATATGGTGGAGTAGGCTATCCTATCAACTCATTGAAGGATGCACCAAGGCTCCTAGACACTATAGTCTCTAGCACTAGTAGCAAAGAAGTCTGAGCTAGTGTAAAGCCCATCTAGAGAGGTGTGAACTGCGGGGCTAACATGGGCGAAGCAAACCACTAGGACACCTGCTCTATAGGTGAAGCAAACTATGCTGGTCATTGTCCCTGACTCTGAAGCCCACTAGGCTGTAATGCTGGAGTCATAGAAGTGGTGGCAGGCTGACCAAGCTAGGGTGAAGACTGTGGTGATGGAACCCCAATAGCTATCACTACATGCTGCATAAATCTAAGGAGCTGCTGCTGCATGAGGAGCTACTGCAGATGCATGGCCTGCTGCTGCTGTATGGCCTACTGCTGTTGCTGAAACTCATCTTGTCAAGCCTGGAACTATGCAAAGGTAGCGGCGGTCTCCTAAGCCTAGCGAGCCTGATCCTGCCTCATCCGCTCAAGTATGGCAACTAGAGCGGGGTCAGTCTATGGTGCAGGTGGAGCTAAACTGGAGCTATCAGCCTCATGATCATGTTGTTGAGGAGGCATCTGAGGGATATCCCGGTAATCCTTATCTGAGCTGTCACTGGGGTCGCTCTCGACCATCCCCTCCTACTAAGCATCTAACTGCTCCTCCTCAATAGCTGCTATACCCCTGATAGTATCATCCTACTGGGCTGCAGTCTCTGGCACCTCTAGACGATGGCGCAGCTGGCTAGGTGCAGTCGGTGTACTATGGTGGATCATCTGAGTCAGGTTATATGCAGGGAACTCTATCGTAGCACCACTGTACTTAGCTAGCATCTCATGCGGTCTCACTATAACTGCCCTATGAATAAGAAACATGATCTAGTGGGCATAGGGCATCTGTCGGTGGCCTCTAAACCCCTCAGCAATAGTGTCCTCCATCTCTGATAGAAGGAGATTCCAAATATCAAACACTATCTGCTGCATCAGATAGTTTAGTAGCCACAACTATATACGAGTCAAGCCCTCATGATACCCCATCCTCGGAAGCAGTGTCCTCCTCATAATGGCAACAAGCACTCTAGCAGTGGGAGTAAGATCACTAGGTGTCATGCTAGACCGCTCACCAAATGGCTCTGTGAAGCAGTGGCAGACTAGATCAGTAGGGGGCACCATCCCTCCATGAGGATGTCTAGGGGCACTATCTGTCCATAGCAAACCTCATGTAGCTAGATGGGCTGCTCCTAAAGCCTGAGTATCTCTCTGACCCTAGTGCTCGTCAGCCTGTAATATCAACAACTGAATGCAAAGTGTATGAATCTGTGCTGCGGGTCAATCCAGAGAGAAGCATAGAACTAACGGACCCAATAAGAAAGGTAGGGGCGAATATGCTCTCTAGCTGCTACAATAATAGACTCCATGTTGCACACCCTCTGAGATCTAAAAACAGCTCCACTGTTAAGATATGCATTGTAGAAATCCTCCTATAGTGGTGTGTAGAAGCCCTCTGATGCATGTTCATCTTGCCTCAATGGAAACCACTGCTCAAACTCCACAAATCTGAGCTGTTGCACCTGCTTGGCCATGGCGGCCCTTAGATCTAGATGAGTCACTAGAGGCGGACCCTATGGTCTGGGCGGTGGACGAGAACCCCTTCGCTGTGTATCTGCCCTCGGTGTGACTGGAGCACGGGTACGACCAGAGCGGCGAAGCTATGGCTAAGGTGCCTGCTCTGTCTCCTTGGCCTGTTGTCCCTCCTGAGTCTGCTCTGCTGCTTATGGCTCCTGCTGTGACTCCCCCTGCGGCTGACTCTCATCCAAGACAACTTGCTGTCCCACAACCATGATTGTCCCAGTTGGACCACCATGATGGCGCTCAACCTGCTCTAGTGCAGCCCTCTTAGATAGAGAGAGCTGATCTGCAATAACTACACCACTATGAGCACCTCCTCTCTCGGCATGCTTTGTGGCCTCTGCAACTATGGCTGCTCTAGCTATGTCTGCATCTGAATACTTTTGCTTCTTTATTGCAAGTTTCTTTATCACCTTGCCTTTTGGATCTATAGGCAAGCGAGGTGGGTGTCTTGGATCCTCATCACTGGGACCACCTCCAACATTCTTGACATGAACCATTGGTTGGATCTAAAAGGAGCAACTGCTGCTGACAAGAAACAACTGCCAACTGTCACTTCCGAGGATTGGCCTAGATCCGTACTCGCGAGCTTGGCCCCGAGTTGACTGACAACAACAAATAGGACCTCAACGGCACCGACTCACTGCACAATAGAATAGAGGATATATAGATAATCTTAATTATTCATCTAGAGATAAGAAACCCTAAGAAAGCAAGCAATTAGGTATAAAATTGAATCAAGGGCTTGCTACCTGACGAACCAGCGATCCAAAGAGATGAGAGGCGACACGTGGAGAACCACCGAATCGGCTAGAGTTAGGGTTCCGGTGACGCACTGCAATGAATCAGTGAGGAGAGCAGTGGCTAGGGCACCAACGACGATGAAGCTAGGGCACGATGGCGTAACAGCTGATGAGCGGGAGCGCATGGACGTGGGGAGGCACGGTGGAGTAGCACGGGCTCACGGCGGCGCTAGCACGAAGCAGGGCGGCTCGGCCACAAGAGCTCGGCGATGGAGCTTGCTGCGCAGTGAGCTTGCGGAGGCGGCACTTAGGGCTATTATATAGGAGTGGTGGCCCAAAGCAAAGGCATGAGGGAGGCTGGCGCGGCATGCAGGCGTGGAGGCACGACGGCGCGCGGCGGCGACGGCGACGTACGGAGGCACAAAAGCGTGACGGGCGACAGTGCAGGGTGCGGTGGCCAGCGGTGGATTAGGTAAAGATGCACGCGATGAATAGGGTTATATGGGGGTTCCCCATGTGTCAGAAAAGGAAACGGGAAAAGAATCTAGAATGCGCACGTTTCCTATTGACCGGACGCTCTGGTGGCAGCGACCAGACGCTGCCACCCAGCGTCCGGTCGATTCTAGTATGGTCCAAAACCACTGGAATTGTGACCGGACACATCTAGTGGACACCGACCAGACACAGCTAGAGTACGGTGCAAGCAGTCTCCTTCGTCTTCAATCGACCGAACGCTGGATCGCCTTCTGACCAGACGCTGGGAGAACACTATTTTAGCATCTGGTCACTCCTTCACAGCAGTAGTTCACCACCTATGAACTAACCAGACGCAGGACATCAGAGTCCAGTGCAGCGTCCGGCCACTCCTTTTCGAGTGAATCTTCAAAGTCCTTCGTGCTGCCTGTTCCTAATCAAGTCCCAACTCTAATAAGATCCAAATAAACACCAATTGGGACTGATGTGAGTGGCCTCTCTCAAACCCTTAATTTTTTTGAAAATATTTTGCCTTAGGCTATAATTCTTTTTAAGAAAATAGGCAATAAGAGGGTAATTGAAGATAAACGACAAAATAACATTCATGCATATGCAATGCAATACTTGAAAGTAAATCTAGTTGCTTGTCAAGTTTGATCCAAGGTTACACTTCTTCACACGCTTTACGGCGGTTATCTTAACCATGTTAGACAAGCCCTATATGCATTATCAAAAATTAAACATGTTGTATATTACAATGCAATGCAAGGGACAACACAAGCTCATCTTT
This sequence comes from Miscanthus floridulus, assembly GCF_019320115.1. Lineage (NCBI taxonomy): Eukaryota > Viridiplantae > Streptophyta > Magnoliopsida > Poales > Poaceae > Miscanthus > Miscanthus floridulus. The sequence continues at coordinate 9,961,989 of NC_089585.1, forward strand.
TAGTAAAGTTGCTAAAATCAAAAACATTGAGCTCATTCGGCAATCTACAAAATGTTGCCTCATCTAGCGGTTTAGTGAAGATATCCGTCAATTGATCCTCGGTCCTTACACCTTCTAATGATATATCATTTTTAGCAACATGATCTCTAAGAAAGTGATGGCGGATATCTATGTACTTGGTGCAAGAGTGTTGAACCGGATTGTTTGTAAGTTTTACCGCACTTTTATTGTCATACAAAAGAGGTACTTTATCTAGAACTACACCATAGTCTAGCAAAGTTTGTTTCATGTAAAGTATTTGTGCACAACAAGCACCCACAACAATGTATTTCGCTTCGGCGATGGACAAAGCCACACTATTTTGCTTCTTGGAGGACCAAGACACAAGTGATCTACCAAGCAAATAGCACCCTCTGGATGTACTTTTTCCATCAACTTTGCAACCGGCATAATCTGAATTGGAATAGCCAACTAACTCAAATATAGCTCCTTTGGGATACCAAAGGCCAATGCTTGGTGCGTGCTTAAGATACCTAATGATTCTTTTTATGGCAATTAAATGAGTTTTCTTAGGATTAGCTTGAAATCTTGCACACATACACACACTAAACATGATGTTGGGCCTAGATGCGGTTAAATATAACAAGCTACCAATCATAGAGCGATAGATAGTTTGATCAACCATGTTACCTCCCTCATCTAGGTCGAGATGTCCATTAGTTGGCATTGGTGTCTTGATTGATTTACATTCATCCATCTTGAATCTCTTGAGAAGATCATTTGTATATTTCTCTTGAGAGATGAAAATCCCTTCTCTCATTTGTTTGATTTGAAAACCAAGAAAGAATGTAAGCTCTCTAATCATTGACATCTTGAACTCCTTCGACATCAATTTACCAAACTCTTTGCAAGAATCTTCATTTGATGATCCAAAGATGATATCATCAACATACACTTGATAAATGAAGATATGCCCATCAAGCTTCTTGGTGAATAGTGTGATGTCGACCTTCCCGATGGTGAAGCCCTTCTCAATGAGGAAGTCCTGGAGACGCTCATACCAAGCTCTTGGGGCTTGCTTAAGCCCATATAATGCCTTGGACAACCTATAAACATGATTAGGATATCTAGGGTCTTCAAACCTGGGAGGTTGATCAATATAGACTAGTTCATTAATAAAGCCATTTAAAAATACACTTTTCACATCCATTTGATATAGTTTCATTTCATGATGTGATGCATATGCAAGGAGGATATGAATGGCTTCTAGTTTTGCAACTGGTGCAAAGGTCTCTCCAAAATCCAATTCTTCAACTTGAGAGAACCCCTTTGCAACTAGTCTTGCCTTGTTCCTCACAACTACGCCCTGATCATCTTGCTTATTGTGGAACCCACTTTGTTCCAATGACTCTTGCACCTTTTGGCCACTCTTCAAGAGTCCAAACTTTATTACGGGTGAAGTTATTCAACGCTTCATGCATGGCATTTATCCAATCCAGATCTTGAAGAGCTTCTTCTACCTTGGTAGGCTCATAGCAAGAGACAAAAGAGTGATGAGCAATAAATAAAGCAAGTTTTTGTGAGCGAGTCATTACACCCTTTGATGGACTCTCTATGATGAGATCTTGTGGATGATCTTGTAGTAGAGGTATATTTCTTCTATTGACCATTTGAGGAGGAGGTTGTGGAGCATCAACATCTTGTGCTTGTACCACCATTTGATCATGAGAGACATGGGTGTCTTCATTTTCTACTCTCCCATCTTTATCATCATCTTGTGGCACACTTGATGAAGAAGGTGGATCAATCACTTGTACATCATCTTTATCATCTATAGGCTTGATGTCTCCAACCGGAATGTTCTTCATAGCCTCCCTCAATGGTTCATCACCTACATCATCAAGATTCTCATGTGCTCCTTGGGAGCCATTAGATTCATCAAATTCCACATCATATGTTTCTTCAACCAAGCCGGTGGCATGATTAAATACTATATATGCTTTGGACTTAGATGAGTAACCAACAAGAAAGCCAATATCACAACGTCTTTGAAACTTCCCTAGGTGTTGTCGCTTCTTGTAGATGTAGCATTTGCAACCAAATACCCTAAAGAAAGAGATGTCCGGCTTCTTCACATTAAGCAACTCATAAGGTGTCTTGCCAAGGAACTTTTGAAGGAATAGGCGGTTGGATGCATAGCATGCGGTGTTGATAGCTTCTGACAAAGAGCTTCAGGGGTGTTGTACTCATCTAGCATTGGTCTTGCAAGAGTGATCAATGTCCAGTTCTTTCTCTCAACTATACCATTTTGTTGAGTATATGTTGCGGAGACCTCATGCTTGATCCCAACTTCATCACAATATGCTTCTTTGTTTGTGTTGTCAAATTCCTTCCCATTGTCAATTCTTATCTTCTTGAGCTTCACTTCAAATTCATTTTGTGCTCTCTTGGCAAACTTCTTGAAGCATGATGCAACTTTAGATTTGTCATGAAGGAAGAATACCCATGTATATCTTGAATAGTCATCAACAATCACAAGACAATAAAGATTTCCTCCCAAACTCTTGTATGTTGTTGGTCCAAATAAATCCATGTGAAGGAGTTCTAGCACTCTTGTTGTTGACATGAAAGCTTTGGTTGGATGAGTATTTGCAACTTGCTTATCGGCTTGACATGCACTACAAAGCTTATCCTTCTCAAACTTCACGTCCTTCAACCCTCTCACCAAGTCATTCTTTATTAACTTCTTGAGTGAGCTCATCCCAACATGAGCAAGTTTTCTATGCCATAGCCACCCAAGTGTTGTTTTGGTGAATAGGCAAGTCTTCAAATTTGCATCTTCGGAGGTAAAATCCACTAGATATAGGTTGTTGTATCTAAATCCTTTGAATATCACTTGATCATCATCCTTTTTAGATACAACAAGTTCCTTCTTGGTGAACAAGCATTGGAAGTCAAGATCACACAATTGTCCAATGGATAGCAAGTTGAAGCTCAATGAAGCAATATATAGCACATTTGAGATAGAATGATCATTTGATATTGCCACTTTGCCCAATCCTTTAACCTTGCCCTTTGAATTATCTCCAAATATGATTCTTTCTTGTCCATCTACTTCTTCATCTAGTGAGGTGAACATACAAGGATCACCGGTCATATGTTGTGTGCAACCACTATCAATAACCCAATGACTTTCACTGGTCTTGTAGTTCACCTAAGCACAAGAGATCAAGCTTTAGGAACTCAAACTTGTTGAGGGCCCTTCACCTTCTCAACAAGTGACCTAACAACCCAAATTTTCTTAGGCCTATTCTTGTTGGGAGGTCCTAAGAACATGACTTTCATCTTTCCACTAGAGTCCTTTCTAAGCATGTAGTGAGCATTGAAGGCAAAATGTCTAGCATGCTTGGGCAAGGGTTGTGGTGGTGGAGTTTGGCACTCATGAGCAAAGTGGCCTTCTTGTCCACACTCAAAACACTTCTTTGGCTTTGGCTTTTGTTGTTGTTGAGCTTGAGGCTTCTTCTCTTTGTTTGCCATGTACCCAATGCCACTTCTATCCATCTTCATGATGGTGTTCATTAGTAGCTCACTTTGAAGATACTTGCCTCTAGTGAACTTGCTCAATCCAATCTTGAGATGCTCTTTCTCCAACTTGAGCTTCTTGTTTTCTTCCTTAAGAGCATCATTGTTTTTCTCTTCCTTGAGCTTCTTGTTTTCTTCTTTGAGCTTCTCATTCTCAAGCATCAACTCACCATTATGATCAAGAGTTTCTAGCACAATGGACTTGGTGGTTTTGAGTTCTTCAAGATCTTTCTTGAGCTTTTCATTGTCATTCTTGAGCTTGACAAACTCATCATAATCATTGGCCTCAACCACTTTCTTGCCCTTGCTACTAGAACTTTGCTCAATGCTCTCAATGATCAAATCATTACATGATGTAGCTATATCAATCTTAACAACATTGTTAGTAGCATCATGTGGCTCATTGAATAAATATTCTTGAGCAATAACTAGATTATCATGATTAATCTTAAGAGTAGTATATTCATCTTTTAGCATATTATGGCTAGTGGTGAGCTCTTTATGCATCCTCTCAAGTTTATCATGTTTATCTTTAAGCTCTTTCTTAGAAGATTTGAGCTCTTTGAGTTTGGATGACATAGCTTCATTTGCTTCTCTAAGCTCAACACTAGCCTTTTCGGCTATATCACATTTATCTAAAAGAGAATTATTTTTAGTTTCTATCTTGTCATTCTTAGCTCTAGTCTTTATAATGATCTTGGAGTATTTATTTAGCAATTTAACAAGATCATCATAAGAAGGTGATTCATATTCATCATCATCACTATCACTATCATCATTACTAGCATGTTCATCGCCACTACTCTCATCATCATTTGATACCTTGCGTTCACCCTTGGTCATAAGGTATAGGTGTGTAGAGGATGATGACGATGGTGGTGGTGAAGATGATGAAGAGTCAATAACAATGGCGGCCACCTTCTTGTTGTCACTATCATCATCGGATGAGCCACTAGATGAATCAATGTCCATGAGCTAATCACTGATGATGTATGCCTTTCCACTCTTCTTCTTGTGGAAGTCCTTCTTGCCATCTCTCTTCTTGTATGGCTTGTCTTTCTTTTTCTCATCTTCATCACTTGAGTCATCTTTCTTGCCCTTGTTCTTGTTCTTGAACTTGTCTTTATTGGGCTTTGTGCATTAGTGAGCTAGATGACCAAGTTCTCCACAATTGTAGCAATCCATCTCAGAGATTGTCTTCCTTCTAGAGCTAGTGAAGAACTTCTTCTTCTTGCCATCAAACTTGATGCCACTCTTGTTGAGCTTCTTTAGCATCTTGGCGGTTTTTCTCACCATGAGAGCAAGGCTTGCATCATCAACTTCATCATCACTTGAGCTCTCATACTCAAGCATTGCTTTGCCCTTCTCTTGACTAGCTTTGAATGCTAAGTCCTTTTCTTTCTTCTTGTTAGAGGATGAGCCATCTTGAGGTGTGATGTGTATGTACATCTCATGAGCATTGATCTTTCCCAAGATTTGTGTCGGTGTAGCAGTGGAAAGATCACCTTGATGAAGCACAGTCACAATATGCCCATATTTGTCGATGGGGAGGACACTCAAGATCTTTCTTACAACATCAGATGGTTGCATTTGAGTTAGTCCAAGCCCATTGACTTCCTCTACAAGAACATTCAAACGTGAATACATTTCATTAGCACATTCTTTAGGAAGCATTTCAAAAGAGTTAAGCTTTTTCATGACAAGATGATAGCGTTCCTCATGCTCACTCTTTGTTCCTGCATGGAGCGCACAAATGTCCGACCATAGTGCATGGGCGTCTTTGTGGTTCCTCACCCAGTTGAACACATCTTTACAAAGGCCTCTAAATATGGTGTTTCTAGCCTTTGCATTCCATTTTTCATAATTCAACTCATCGCCTTGTAGGTTAGTAGCATCCCAAGGTTTTGGGAAGCCTTGTGAGGTGGCTCTAAGTATTCCAACATCTAGAGCTTCTAAGTATGCCTCCATGCGAATTTTCCAATATGGAAAATCATCCCCCTCAAAGATAGGAGGAGGTCCATCCCCGAAGACATCTTTTTCTAGGCGGTTAAGCCTAAATACGTGAGCACGAGGCTCCGATACTAATTGAAAGGATCAAGATGCCCAAGAGGAGGGGTGAATTGGGCTAATTCTAAATTTCTTTGCAATAATTAAACTCTACGTTTAGCTCAATTAACCCCTTGTGCCTAGAAAGTGTTTCTATTGATCTAATGCACAAAAGTTTAGCACCCTAAGTTCCAATCCTACTCTAGCATGGCAATTCTAGGAATATAAAAGACAAGAATTGAATTGCTCAAAGTAAATGCTCAAAGTAAAGAGAGAAGGAGGAACGCGACGATGTTTTGCCGAGGTATCGGAGAGTCACCACTCCCAACTAGTCCTCGTTGGAGCACCCGTGCAAGGGTGTAGCTCCCCCTTGATCCGTGCAAGGTTCAAGTGCTCTCTATGGGTTGATTCTTTGACACTTCGTCGCGGTGAATCACCCACAACCGCTCACAACTTGAGTTGGGTCATCCACAAGCACCGCCGGATGATCATGAATCTCCCAATCACCACCAAGCCATCTAGGTGATGGCGATCACCAAGAGTAACAAGCACGAACTCTCACTTGACCACGACAAGCCTAATGAGAAGAGTGGATGCACACTTTGCTACTCTTGATCTCACTAATGAGGGTTTTCTTTGGGATTCTTAAATCTCAATCACCTCACTAGGACCTTGCTCTTCTTGGCACTCTCAAAGGTGTTTCTCAGCTATTGGAATAAGCAAAAGTCCCCCCACACATGAATGGAGGAAGTATTTATAACATGGGCTAAAAAAACGAACCGTTATGTGCCTCTGCGGGGTGACCGGACGCTCCGGTCATGTTGACCGGATGCGCAGGTCAGTTCACCCTAAACTCTAGTGTTTAAAGTGTGACTGGATGTTGGCCAGCATCCGGTCAGCACTGACCAGACGTGTCTGGCCATGATTTTCCCTCTCTGGAACCTTACTAGAGTCAACCGAACGCTGGCCCTCAGCGTCCGGTCACTTGACCTCTTAGCGTCCAATCGCACTAGACAAAAACACCTTAGTCAAATGAACTGACCGGACCCTGAGCCAGCGTCCGGTCACACTGGAGCCAGCGTCCGGTCAGTATTTGTCCCTCCATTCACTTCCAACTCTCGATCATACGTGAATGAAGTTTGCTCCATTGGATCTAAGGGCTATTTTGGAGCTATCTAGTGCTAGATTTAGTAAGTGTGCACCACACCTAAGTCACTAGACTCATCTAGGTTAAGCTACCCATCCATACCCCCTTAATAGTATGGCCAAAGGAAAAACAAAGTCCTAAACTACTCTAAGTGTTTCTTCAACTCCAAACGACACTTAGAACTAGTCCATCCTTAACCTTGTCGTCCATCCTTTGAAAACCAAAACAATTTCCATCGTAGGGGCATGACCACCATGATTGCCCAATCGATCTCTATTACCGTGACCTAACTTAATTGCCTCTACAAAACACATGTTAGTCACAGTAATCATGTATTGTCATTAATCATCGAAACCCAACTAGGGGCCTAGATGCTTTCACCTGCAACCTTCTAGGCATGTCAGAACCCAAGTAGTGTTGTGGACGCCGACATTTTGTCCTACAGTGTTGTGGGCGCCATCAATTCCCATACCAGGCAAACACGGTAAAACCCCCCACATACCTCTAGGCATCAACAATGTTGTGGGCATCGTCATTTGCCATACATGGTGAATACGATAAAACCTCCCACATGCGTCTGGCACAAACAATATTGTGGGTGCCTACCATCATCTTGTACCCGATGGCGTGGGCAACAAGACTTAGTAGCATGCGTACTCTCTCTCTCTCACTCGCTTGTAAGACATCTCCTTCATCTATAAAAGGGGATGCGCTCTCTCCCATGAAAGGAGACAAGTTCTCTCACACACACGACAATCCATCGACAACTCTCTAAGAGAGGACTCTAATGATTCGAACAACCAACGATCGACTCACCCTCTACTAGCTTTAGACACTCTAAAGCTACACAGAGCATACACTCGAATACTTAGCACATGTAGGAGCTCCCATCACTCTTGGCCCTTCAGTCAGGAGTCCGACCGGACCTCTTGCACCACCTATCTTACTCCCTTCCATTTGTAACCCCATAGCAAACTTTGAGCACCTGGGCTCGGGAATAAAGTCATCGACTGACTCAAACTGGATGTAGGGCACATTGCCTGAACCAGTATAAACCTTGTGTCATTGAGTACTAGGCCATATCCGATCACAACGTACGGCAAAACTATAAATATTTACGTGTTGGTCACTTTCTGCACTGACAGGCACTATACAACCTTTTGGACGTGTCAGAGCACAAATAGTATTGTAGGCACCGATGTTTGTTGTACTAGGTGAACATGGTAGAGCCTGCCAGATGCGTATGAACATAAATAGTATTGTGGGCGCCGATGATCGTCTCATACCCGATAGCGAGGGCAACAAGACTAGGTAGCACATGTATACACTCTCTCTCTTTCTCTCTGACTTCTAAGGCCATCCCTTTCAACTATAAAAGGGGGTATGCTCTCTCTCAACAGAGGAGACTAGACGACTCGAGGACTCGATGACCCGAGGACTCTAACAGCTCAATAGCTACACAGAGCATATGCTCCAATACTTAGCGTACGTTAGAGCATCCATCACTCTCTTCCATTTGATTCAGAGTTTGACCAGGCCTCTAACACCTCCCTTCTTATTCCTTACTTGTTTGTAACCCCACAACAAACTTTGAGCACCTGGGCTTAGGAATAAAGTCACCGACTGACTGAAACTAGACATAGGGCACGTTGCCTGAACCAGTATAAATCTTGTTTCATTAAGTGCTAGGCCACATCCGATCACAACGTACGGCAAAACTATAAATATTTACTTATTGGTCAAATTTCGCACCGACACATTTTGTATCTACAAATATGAGAAAAGAAACACATACTTTTTATCTGGTATAAATATATGAGAAAATGGATTGTTTTTTATCGTATGACTTTACAAAAGAGTTTAATTCATTCATGTTTGTTTCGGGAGGAAGATGGTGTCCAAGGACTAAAAGTTAAAGGCCAATACAAACTTTGGGACAAAGAGAGACGAGATCAGAGGAGAAGAAAGAGATGATGGATTTAGTTATCCGAGTGAAGCTTAGTTTTTTTCCAAGTTTGGGGTTTGGGTATCTAGTTTTGTGATGGCATCCACAATGTTGATCTAGGATACCATATTCAACCTCTCGGAATGTGTGAGGCTGTTCAATGAAATGCGCGGAAGAAATGTTGCCATGTGATTATGCTGCGTGAAAGAGATGTTATCATGTGATTTTGCCTATATTTGTTTTGCTTTTCTTGTTGGTCAAGATTTGGAGTTTACCTTTATAAATATATGCCCATAAGAGCAACTCCAAGTGTTCCCCAAAAATATAACCCCCAAAACTCTGTATTGGAGGCTCTCTTAAATAATTGTTTTCCAAAAACTGGTTTCCTCCACAGCAGCTCCTGAATATTTGCCCCCAAATATATTTTGAACTTGCTACATCATCAATTAGTTGGATGAAGACAGGGCTTGAAACAGAATTAGTTGGATTCTGACTTTTCCGTCCGCGTGACTTGTTCCATCCGGCCAGCCATTCCTTTCTCCGTAGCTCATGGGCTCTGACCTTTTCTGTCCTCTCATCCTTCATGCTACTGGTACGGTGACTCTAGGTCTCTAACCTTGCAATACACGTACGAGGGCAGGCTGATCTCTAGATATGGTAGCGCTGCCATTAGGCTTGTGCTCATCGCCATCGCCTATGTCCTTGCATGTTCTCTACTAGCGCTCCTCTAGTCGACTTGTTACGACACCACAAAGATCTTCCATAATATTGTTTGATTCCAGTTTGAAATAAGTAAAAAGGATCTACCATAGATCAACATAGCTTTCTCATGAACCAGGTGTTAGATGATTCATCGTCATCAGGTTATGATGATGATTTCTTTTCTGATGTCGTACATGTGGTGATTGATGAGGATGAGTCTGATGAAGAACCAAAACATTGTGATTCTGTTCATGGGCATCGAGTGCTTTAGCGCGATAGACAGGCGGGACATCAGAGGCTATACCAGGATTATTTTGCCAATGATCCTATGTACACGCCAAATTATTTCAGACGAAGGTATGCGATGAAACACATTTCATTTTGTAGAAAACATGCTTATATATGTGTGTCTAATTATTTTATAGTGCAGGCTTCGAATGGGTATGTTGTTTCTACGCATACTGCAAGCTGTAGAACAACACAATGAATATTTTGTGCAAAAAAGGAATGCTGCCGGTACACTTGGTCTGTCTAGCTTGCAGAAGATTACAACAACATTTTGGATGTTAGCTTATGGAGTAGCAGCTGATGCTATGGATGATTATGTCCATATTGGTGAGAGCACTGCACTTGAAAGTCTCAGAAGGTTTTTCACCACTATTGTAGAAGTTTTTGGAGACGAGTACTTGAGATCGCCTAATGAAGATGATACCGTTAGATTACTTGCAATTGGAGAAAGAAGAGGTTTTCCTAGTATGCTTGGGTCCATAGATTGTATGCACTGGAGGTGGAAAAACTATCCTTATGAATGGCAAGGTATGTACAAAGGGCATGTACATGAGCCTACAATTACACTAGAAGTTGTTGCTTCAAAAGATCTGTGGATTTGGAATGCTTTCTTTGGGATGTCTGGTTCACAAAATGACATCAACGTTTTGCAATGGTCACCTCTATTTGCAAGGCTAGCTGAAGGTCAAGCTCCAGAGGTGAACTATACCATTAATGTCCATGATTATACAATAGGTTATTATCTTGCAGATGGCATATACCCTTCATGGGCCACATTCGTAAAGACCATACCTGAGCCACAAGGTAATAAGAAGAAATATTTTGCCCTAGCCCAAAAAGCTTGTAGGAAGGATGTTGAACGAGCTTTTAGAGTTCTACAAGCTCGTTTTGCTATCATTCGAGGACCAACTCATTTTTGGGATGATGATACACTTAGCCTAATCATGAGGGCTTGTGTCATTATGCACAACATGATAATTGAGGATGAGTGAGATGAAGAAGATGATTTCAATTATGATGTGGTGGGAGAAAAGTGAAAATTTCCCATGACTCTACACCTGAACTTGAGGAGTTTATTCAGAACTACAAGAATATTAAGGATCAAGAAGTTCATACGCAGCTTAAAGATGATCTAGTTGAGCACCTTTGGCAAAATCATCCAGACCTATATAAACAAATATAATTGTTTTCTATATATGGTTTTGCTTTATTGTTTTCTAGAATAATTTTAATTACAAAAATTATGTGGCCACAATTTTTATAATTACGCTTTGTCATATTATCCTTCATCTATTCTTGTCATATTTGGATCATATATATTATTGGGAATATTTAAGATTCACAACAACCTGAATCATATTGGATCATATATATTATTGGGAATATTTAAGATTCACAGCAGCATGAATCATATTTGGATCGTATATTTTGTTGCCTATAGTTAGGACACTTACACATATATGTTGTACAATGCAAGGATTGATTCAAACATGAAAAGGAACTGAATTTAAAATCTTTAGGTACTGCGGTGATGGCTCATGATCTTAGACCGGCAACACATGTAGTACTGCTTTTGATCTTCAGGCATGGTACTAAGGTCCATTGTCATAATCCTATCTTCGTCCTTGTTCTTTAACTCTACCTCATGCGCCCTCAATTCTAACTCTTTCTTCCTCGACTCAAGATTTAATTTCTCATTCGCAGTACTTTATCTTGCATTGTAGCACCACTTGTCGTCTACCCTCAATCCTGGAAAGACATCCTGTAAACTTATTCACACTGTCTTGTATAGTAGACCAACCGTGCATAAGAAAATTTTGCGTACGGTCTGAGGGGAAGGGCAAGTTTTCATGGAAATAATCATGAATTCTAGTCCAATACAATTTATGTGTTTAATTTGCTCCTGTGATTGGATCCAAGCTCACATTCAGCCACATAGAAACCAAAATCTTATCTTCCTTCTTACTGAAATTCTTTGATCTCTTGTGATTTGGTCTTGCAGAGGATGTTGATGGAATCACTAGCTTGGTTCACAGAATATCACACCCACACCGAGGCAGGCATCAACCAAGCAGCCAGAGAAGGAGAGGAACAGGGACAGGGACAGGGACAGACAATGATGACGGTGCCTGAGAAGGCAGTAGTTCTACCATCAGCAAGAGAAGAGGCAACTTGCAAGAAAATAAGTTCAATGTGATATTGGAATCAGAGATTCCCCAAGACAGTCATCACTTAATTACGTCCCTGATACTGGGAACACTGAACATGCCCTTGTCTTGATTCTTGCCATCTATCCATTTTAAAGCAGTCAAATGTTGTGATGGCAACTCTCAAGCAGATAACAAACATAATTCAGTTACTGAATACTAGACAGTGGTATGCCAAATTGTGCTATCTCTAGTAACTACACGAAACTAAATGTATCAGATACTATGCAAATTATAGTGCCACTGATAATTAGGGAGAATTATCTATTTGGCACTGAAACAAACTAGTGTTTCGTATTTGGCACTAGAAATTTTGAACTTTCTTATCTGGCATTAAGTTGAAATTTTCTTTCGTAAATAGCACTGGCATCCATTTTCATTGATCAATCTGTTAGTTGACTGGTTTAACCACGTTAGTTTTTTTTCTAGTGTCCGATGTACCCCTCTGTTACATACACAGAAGACTCCCACGCCGGTACGCCTCTACCTCCCTCCACGCCACCCATGCAGCCGCCACTGCCGTCACAGTTGCTCCCATCGCCTCCCCTTCCTCTCTCCCGAGGTGGCGACGCTGTGGCGGGCCTCGAACGCGGTGCCCTCCATGCGCTGCGCGTGGCTGTGGGCCTCGGCGTCGGGCGAGCCTGGCTCACCATGGCGCACCGTCATCGCGCCGCCTCTCTCTCTCCCCTCTCCCGGTGTGCCGACGCACCATCTAGGCCTGCCGTGCTGGCCGTCCTCTGGCGAGGTGGTGCGCCACGGCGGCCTGGCATGGCATGGGCGGCCCCCCTCTCCTCTCCCTCTCCCTTCATCTCAATCTACTGTGGTCGGAACTCCATCACCGGAGCTATGGCCGTAGCGGCGGACGACGAGCAGCTACGGCCAGCCTCACCGCCATCTAGGTACCTCACCACCTCCCAAATCATGGGCTGCGTCATCGGCGCTGGGTGAGAACTCCATGGACGCCACCATCTTCTTCGATTTCGGCCAGCTCCTGTGCAGCGCCGTTAATTCTTCTTCGATTCCAGCCAGCTCATGTGGAGTGTCGTCGATTAGCTCATCCTTCGTGTGTTGCCTGGACATAGCCACCACCTGCGCCAGCTTCGGTTGTCGACATGGCCATCCTAGTCCCTGCGCGCGAGACCGGCGATGGCTCAGCAGCTCACTCGCGCGCTTGCCCGGCAGCAGCATGGCGGCCTACCCGCACATGCTCGCCGGCCATGGCGTGGCTGCCTTCTCGTTCGGTGGTGGCGTAGCAGCACGCAGGCGAGCAGCTTCTTCTTGGTCTTCTCTGCTCTCTCTCTCTCTCTCTCGCTCCGAGCTCGCGCGAAGCGCCGTCGAGCAGTAGTAGAGCTCCGGCCAGCTACTACGGTGAGCCCGTAGGGCGATGGCATGTGCAGCGGGCGCACATGCTAAGGTAGGGTGCCGCCACCGGCAGCGGCCCATGCGGGCACACGTGGGAGGCAAGCGCGAGGGGACGACTGCAGCGGACACGTAGGGCGTGGCTACGCGGAGCGGGTTGACCGGTGGGCATGGACGTAGCTACGACCGTGGCAGCCGAGTCATTCGAGAGAGGAACTGTGACAGTGGTGGCCAAGTCGAGTGCGACAGAGGTAGGGCGACAGTGGCGGCCGACAAGGGTATTCATGTCTTTTTGTCAGTCACTTGACACTGTTACCGTCCTAAATGGATGGCAGTGCCATTTACGAAAGGAAATTTCAACTTGATGTCAGATAAGAAAGTTCAAATTTTTGAGTGCCAAATAGATAATTCTCCCTATGCCGATACCCAAACAGACATTCAGTTATTGAAAAGTTCAGGGTTTTCTGCAGAAACACTTGCAGAGAAGATATTAGATTTATCAAAATATCACTCATTTCAAAAAAAAATCCTAAAACACATGCTGTACAGATAACAAGACACTTCACTAGCACACACATTCCTGAAACCCGCAATCAAATACACATCTGAGCATCTATTCTCTATACCAATCACATCAGCGCATACATGTCTAAATCTACTTTACTGCAACCATGAATTGGAAGTATAGTGAGCCATTTGTAGCAATGCTAACAGGTTTCCATCATACCATTAACAAACATGTCGTTGTTGTAAAATGATAAGGATTTTGTACTCACGGTACATAGTACACATGATAGCTCTAGATATTTTCTATTGTAGATCTTCTAGCTTGTAGCTCAAGATGGTAGATAGGATAGATATGATCTCCAATCTATTGTAACCAACTCAGCTTGATGTATATGCCACGATGGGGGCGATTCCCATCTATATAACATGTAACCGAGACCCCTAACAGGGTAACTTGTTCTCTCAGTTTTACATGGTACTAGAGCCATAAAACTCCACACAGGGAAACTCCATGGTGTTCCACTTTGCCTCATCATCATTCGGTGCGTCGTCAGTCCCCTCCTTCGGCTTCTCCGAGACAGAGAAGCTAGATCAGAAGAACTTCCTGATGTGGAAGCTGCAAGTCTCGTCAGTGCTCAAGGGAGCGCAGCTCTTCTCCTTCATCGGCCCCAACTCCAACCCGATGTCACTGTTCCTAGAGGCCAAGCCGGATGATGAGAAGGATGACATGAAGCCTAACCCTGACTATGAGTCATGGGTAGCTAAGGACCAGATGGTCCTAAGTTTTCTCCTGACATCTCTGTCAAAGGAGATCTTGGCGCAAGTTCCCACTACGGTGGTCACCGCCAAGCAAGCGTGGGATGCAATCGAAGCAATGTTTGCATCTCAATCATGTGCACGCATCATCAGCACGCGGATGGCTTTGGCCAATGCGTCCAAAGGGACGTCATCAATCGGTGAGTTCTTCGCCAAGATGAAAGGCTATGCGGATGAAATGGCTACCGCTAGTCGCAAGCTTGAAGATGAAGAACTGATCTCCTACATTCTCTCGGGTCTAGACCGTGAGTATGATGCGGTTGTCTCAGTGGTGGTAGCATGCGTCTAACCAATTTCAGTTGGGGAACTTCTTACCCAACTTACAAGCTTTGAGTCCAGGATGGAGATGAAGAATGGCGGTGGTGGTTATCGGTCATCAGCCAACATGGCGACCAAGGGAGGTCGCGGCAACAACAACAACTTCCACAGTGGAAATCGCGGTGGTGGAGGAAGCCGTGGTGGCTTCAATCGTGGAGGCAAAGGGGGCCGCACCGGTGGTCGCTCCTCCAACTTCCAAGCTGGCGTCATTTGCCAGGTATGTGGCAAGGAGGGCCATGGCGCGGCAAAGTGCTACAAGCACTATGATGAAAGGTACCAGGGACCTCCACAGAAGTCGGTATCATCGGCAACCACTTCCTATGGCGTTGACACCAACTGGTACGTGGACAGTGGAGCCACCGACCACATCACATCTGAGCTAGAGAAGCTCACGACCAGGGAGCGCTACAATGGTGGTGATCAAGTGCACGCCACCAACGGGAACGGTATGGAAATTACTCACATCGGTCATCGTACTTTGCGTTCCCCATCTAGCTCCATTTATTTACGCAATATTCTTCATGTACCAAAGGCCCAAAAGAATCTAGTTTCAGTTCATCGTCTTACACATGACAATAATGTCTTCGTTGAATTTCATCCCACTCATTTTTTAATCAAGGAATAGGTGACGAAGAAAATTCTTCATCAAGACAGATGTGAACGAGGCCTGTACCCTCTGCTCCCCTTTCGTATCCAGTCATCATCAGCGAATAAAGAAGCCTATAGCGTCACCAAGTCATCTGAGTCCGTGTGGCACAATAGGCTAGGTCATGCTTCTACACCAGTAGTTAGGCAGGTGCTTAGCCGCCATAGTATTTCCTTTTCAAAAGAGTCCAATAAACATGTGTGTAATGGCTGTCAACTTGGCAAAAGCCATCAGTTACCGTACCCAAGATCGACTAGCAAGTCAGCTAGCCCTCTCGATCTTGTTTTTTTAGATGTTTGGGGTCCTGCGCTAACTTCGGTTGGCTGTCACAATTATTATGTGAGTTTTATTGATGATCATAGTAAGTTTATTTGGTTATATCTCTTGTGTCATAAATCGGAGGTTTTTCAATGCTTCCAAGATTTCCAACACCTTGTTGAGCATAGATTTAATCGAAAGATCAAGGCTATCCAAACTGATTGGGGTGGGGAGTATCAAGCTCTCAACTCATTCTTCAAACGTATTGGCATCACTCATCTTGTTTCGTGCCCACATGCACATCAGCAAAACGAAGCTGCCGAGAGAAAACATAGGCATATAGTTGAGGTTGGACTCTCTCTTCTAGCTCATTCATCCATGCCTCTGAAGTTTTGGGACGAGGCATTCCTTACGGCAGTTTTCCTAATCAATCGGTTGCCCTCCAAAGTCATAGACAATGACACACCTTTTGTTCGCCTGTTTGATCAACAACCTGATTACAGTTTCCTTCATACATTTGGTTGTGCCTGCTGGCCGAATTTGCGTCCCTATAATGGGAAGAAACTCCAATTTCGGTCCAAACCATGTGTCTTTCTTGGCTATAGTGATAAACATAAGGGGTATAAATGTCTAGATCCGTCGCAAGGACAAGTATATATCTCACGGGATGTTGTTTTTGACGAAACTATGTTTCCCTTTGCCTCTATGCATCCAAATGCGGGTGCTCGGTTGAGAGCCGAGCTCAATCTATTACCCGATATACTTCTAAATCCACCTCTCGGGAACGTATCAGTACATGACTTGGTATCAAGTCCTACCATGCCGTCTAACCATTCATCAAGTGCAGGATCAAATTCGGTGGAAAACGGGCAAAATTTTGGTGAAAGCGGTGCTGCAAACAGCCATGGCAACGGTCCATATTTCATGTGCTCCCCCGGCGGTGGTAGCACGGGGGTCGATGCTGCTTCTCCTGCGAATGCCGCTGCATCAGCCTCGGATCAGGCGCCCCGGCAGTCATAGTTGTCGGGTGCTCCTACGGGCGGGGCGCTGTCTCTGGCCCCAGGTGGATCTTCTACATCGACTCTCACCGAACCGCTCTTAGGTGTGCAGGGTGTGGTGGCACATGGTGATCCAAGCGGGGGCGCCCTGTCTGCTGTCTCGCCCGAGGTGGATCCTCTGACCGGATCCCTTATGGCTCCGGCTACATCCGCGGCGGCTCCATCTTCTGCGCCCAGTACTATGGCACCGGTGTCTCAACCTCAGCGTGTACATGGCACATGGCTTCAAGCTGGGGTGACAAAGCCCAAGACCTACACTGATGGCACTGTAAGATGGTGCATGACCTCTATCACTGATACAAGTGAGCCAGCCACGGTTCGTGACGCGTTGCAAGACAAGAATTGGGTTTCAGCTATGGATGCCGAATATCATGCCCTTCAACAAAACAATACATGGCACCTGGTTCCACCGTCTCAAGGCAGAAATGTCATCGATTGCAAATGGGTTTACAAAATCAAGAAAAGGGCAGATGGGTCTGTTGACCGATACAAGGCGCGTTTGGTTGCCAAAGGCTTCAAACAACGATACGGTATTGACTACGAGGACACATTTAGTCCTATGGTCAAGGCAGCGACTATACGGTTGGTCTTGTCTGTTGCAGTTTCAAGAGGTTGGTCTCTTCGCCAACTAGATGTTCAAAATGCGTTTCTTCATGGGGTTTTGGAGGAAGAAGTTTACATGAGACAGCCGCCAGGGTATGTTGATAAGAAGCGTCCTAATTATGTTTGTAAGCTAGACAAAGCCCTCTACGGGTTGAAGCAGGCACCTCGGGCGTGGCATGCCCGGCTCTCAGGAAAATTGCAGACGTTGGGTTTTACGCCGTCTAAATCCGATACCTCTCTTTTCTACTACAACAAAGGAAGTCACAGTTTGTTTGTCCTGGTGTATGTGGATGACATCATAGTGGCCGGCTCTTCCCAAGATGCAACCAATGCATTGCTACGAGATTTGCAACAAGAATTTGCCCTAAAGGATTTGGGTGATCTGCATTACTTCTTGGGTATTGAAGTTATTAGAAAGCAAGGAGGTCTTGTGCTCTCTCAAGAAAGGTATGCCTCTGATGTTCTTGCTAGGTCTGGCATGAACAAGTGTAAACCCGTAGACACACCCTTGCCAAGCACAGAGAAGCTAAGTGTCTTAGATGGTGTCAAGCTTGGGCCGGAAGATTCTACTCGGTATAGAAGCTTGGTTGGTGCCTTACAATATTTAACATTGACTAGGCCTGATATTAGTTTTGCTGTGAATAAGGTATGTCAATTCCTACATGCACCAACTTCTGTCCATTGGAGCGCTGTTAAACGGATCCTGAGGTATGTAAAGGGAACAATTCATCTTGGGTTGAAGATTGGGCCATCTAAATCTATGCTCGTTAGTGCATTCTTAGATGCAGATTGGGCAGGATGTGTTGATGACAGGAGGTTTTGCAGTGTTTCTAGGGGATAATCTCATCTCTTGGACAACCAGGAAGCAACCAACGGTGTCATGATCAAGCACTGAAGCTGAGTACAAGGCATTAGCAAATGCCACTACAGAGATGATGTGGATCCAGAAGCTATTGGCTGAATTGCGTGTTTCTCATCCTTCTATGGCTCCGCTTTGGTGTGATAACTTGGGTGCTAAATATCTCTCGGCAAATCCTATGCTCCATGCAAGAACCAAACATATTGAGATCGATTTTTACTTTGTTCGGGAGAGAGTAGCACAAAAATTGTTAGACATAAGGTTTATCAATTCTGGTGATCAAGTTGCAGATGGATTCACCAAATCACTTCCTGTGGTTAAGCTTCGGCAGTTTAGAAACAATCTCAACCTCACAAATATTAGTGGCTGAGATTGCGGGGGATGTAAAATGATAAGGATCTTGTACTCACGGTACACAGTACACGTGATAGCTCTAGATATTTTCTGTTGTAGATCTTCTAGCTTGTAGCTCAAGATGGTAGATAGGATAGATATGATCTCCAATCTGTTGTAACCAACTCAGCTTGATGTATATGCCACGATGGGGGCGATTCCCATCTATATACCATGTAACCGAGACCCCTAACAGGGTAACCCGTTCTCTCAGTTTTACAGTTGTTGGCCATATCTTCAAAGGATGCAGCAGGGAATGAGTTCTCGTAGACCCCCATGGCCCCATCTGCTGGGAATCCACAGTGTCGCCAAATCTGATCGCCTGGAGAATATGGCCACCGGCGGACTGTGCCAGCCGCGTCTGCGCGGTGGTGGACGGCGGCCGCATGAAAGTGGCGACGGACCGCGGTGGCCGCATCTGCACATCGCCGTTTGCGGGAGGCCGCATCAGTGCGTCGACGGCCGTGGGTTGCCGCAGATGCGTGTCGACGGACAGGGGCGGCCGCATCTGCACGTCACCGTTTGGGGGTGGCTGCATCACTGCGTCGACGGCCGCGGGTTGCCGCAGCTGTGCATCGACGGACAAGGGAGGCCGCATCTGGACGCTGCTGGACAGGGGCCGCCGCATCTGGGCGCTGCCATGCGCCTCACGCTCCTGGAGGGAACCGGCATCCGTAGCTGGCCCCGTCTTCAACCTTTTGGCAACTGGATGGAAGAAGATGAGAGGCCACTCCGATGGCGGGTGGACCTACAAATCGCGCCAACCACTCAGATGCGGGCTTCTTGTTTCGGAGCGAGCAAATCTTGGAGGAAGATTGGGGAGCTGTTGGACCGGCAGTTTTTTCATGTAACCACGCAAATATCCGGTTTGGGGTATTATTAGCATTATCCTGGAGATGCTCTAAGATTCATGTACTTCATATGTGATATTAAAACTTTTATAATCAAGTTTAAAATTTGATGTTTGAATAGAATAATGTTACTAAATATGTACTATACCGTTTTGAGGTCTAAAAAAACAAATACCATCTCACTAAGAGTCGATCACAAGATCCAACTTGAAAAAGTTAGACCTAAAAAATAAAAACAAGTACCTGTGAATTGATCGCATCAAATCAAAAGACCGCCTATATGTTCCCAGGAGGCCAGGGCTAGAGAACACGTTTTGTCACGTTCCTAAGATCCTAGTACTATGCATCTTCGCACACTCCATACAATGCAACGTAGGGACAAAATCTTCTCTCTTTCTTGCGTGCAAAGACTGAAAAATGTGACAAAGGACAAATGGTCCACAATGCATGTATGTAAGCCTATATATGCCTTTTCAAAAGTCAGCTTTGAATGTGGCAAATTATGTAAAAAAAAAAATGGAATGTAAGCCCGTGCCTTTACTATCGAGAGAGAGGTTGATGCTTTGTCTGCTTCCAAAGGAGGAAGATGGGGCGGTCAGAGCCCCATGGCACTTCAGCAGTTCCGTGCATTGCATTTGCATCCATCTCCTCGGCAAAGACGGCAACACACACGAGAGAGAAGAGAGCAACCGAAAGGCATGCAAAGGCCAACACGAACACTGCCACAGCCCAGAGGCAGGCAGGACGTTACGCTACAGAGTCCGGCGCCACAGGCGAAAGGACACCTCAGCGTCCCGAAACGGCACCCTACTTGCATTGCATGTGGCGGTCAGCTCCAGCCGTTCGCCCGTTGCCCCGTTCGGAGGCGCACCAGGACCTGGCCACTGACACCGCACATGCATTGGCGGCCCTGGCCTAGTGGCCTCCTCCTCTGCTGCTGAGTTGTGACTTGTGAGTTGTGACCACCGCCAGCGGCGGCTGCTCTCCTCACCGTTTGCGTCAGCGGCGGCTGCTCTCCTCACCGCTTGCGTCACCAGCATCCTCTCCCTCGTATAAATAGGCGGTATCGCGCCCACCTCTCTCCACGACCACACCACTCGCTCGTCGAACGCTCGCTCGCCACAGCCATCAGCCTCTCACTCTCACTAGCTAGCTTCCAGCAGCAGCAGCTTGTCGTGCAACAGCACCAGGCCAGAGGCCACCAGCAGCTGGGGTACGGTTGTTGTTCCGTGGTGACTCTCGCACAATGCCGGCCATGGTGGAGGAGGAGCTCATCAGGGGGGCGGCAGCGGCGCCCGAGCCCGAGCCGCACTTCCTGGTGGTGACCTTCCCGGCGCAGGGCCACATCAACCCGGCGCGCCACCTCGCGCACCGCCTACTGCGCGCCACGGGGGCGCGGGTCACCGTCTCCACGGCCGTGTCCGCGCTCCGCAAGATGTTCCCGGGCGCCGCCGCCGAGACGGAGCTGGAGGGCCACCGCGACGCCTCGGGGGTGTGGTACGTGCCCTACTCCGACGGCTACGACGACGGGTTCGACAAAGCCGTGCACGACGCCACGCACTACATGGACCAGATCAAGCTCGTGGGGTCTGCCACGCTGGGTGACGTCCTGTCCCGCCTCCGCGGCGCGGGCAGGCCCGTCACGCTCGTCGTGTACACGCTGCTGCTGTCGTGGGTGGCCGACGTGGCGCGCGCCCACGCCGTGCCCGCCGCGCTCTACTGGATCCAGCCGGCCACCGTGCTCGCCGCCTACCTCCACTTCTTCCGCGCCACGGACGGCGTCGACGCGGCCATCGCCGCGGCGGGCGGCGACCCGTGGGCGACCGTCCGGTTCCCGGGCCTCCCGCCGCTCCGCGTCCGCGACCTGCCGTCGTTCATCGTCTCCACCTCCGAGAACGACCCCTACGCGTTCGTCGTCGACGCGTTCCGCCAGCTCATCGAGCTGCTGGACGGCGAGGACAGCCCCAGCGTGCTTGCTAACACGTTCGACGCCGTGGAGCCCGAGGCGGTGGCGTCGCTGCGGGACCACGGCGTGGACGTGGTCCCCGTCGGCCCCGTCCTCTCCTTCCTCGACGACGACGCGGCTGCAGGTGGCGCCAAGAACGGCGGCAACGACCTGTTCAGTCAGGACGGCAAGGGCTACCTCGACTGGCTGGACGCGCAGGCGCCGGGCTCCGTGGTGTACATCTCGTTCGGGAGCCTGTCGGTGATGAGCGAGCGGCAGATCGAGGAGGTGGCGCGGGGCATGTCCGAGAGCGGCCGCCCGTTCCTGTGGGTGCTGCGGGAGGACAACCGCAGCAGCGAGGGCGCCGCGCCGCTCGGCGGGGAGCGCGGCATGGTGGTGGGGTGGTGCGACCAGGTGCGGGTGCTGTCGCACCCGGCCGTGGGCTGCTTCGTCACGCACTGCGGGTGGAACTCCACGCTGGAGAGCATGGCGTGCGGCGTCCCCGTCGTGTGCGTGCCGCAGTGGACGGACCAGGGCACCAACGCGTGGCTGGTGGAGAGGGTCGGCACCGGCGTCAGGGCCGCCGTCAGCGACAAGGACGGCGTGCTGGAGGCCGACGAGCTGCGGAGGTGCCTCGACTTCGCCACCTCCGAGATGGTGCGCGCCAAGGCCGCCGTGTGGAGGGAGAAGGCGCGCGCCGCCGCGTCGGAGGGCGGCTCGTCGGAGAGGAACCTCAAGGCGTTCGTCGCCAAGCAGATCGCCGGAGGCAACAACTAGGCCAACTCGCTACATACTAGCTCTCGCGCGCGTCGTCGCATGATTATTATTGCTCTATATGCCCACATAAGCTGGCATAGATACTATACAAGACTTAGGATATGGAACTCTACAACTGTACTTACATTGTTGCTCTTGCTGGATTTGGTTCGATTCGAATTAATTACTAAACGTCTATCATGTACATGTATGTTCATGTCTTCATGATGTGTTTGTGTTTTTTTTTAAAAAAAAATCAATGTTCTTCATGAAACTCATTGTATATGAGCATTGAAATGCTGCTAGCTCCATAACGTCCTACAATGTCACTTGCTTGCATGTTTTTTCCCCGAAACACAATACAGACGCACGTTCACTTACATGTATACACACTCGCTCCTATGGATACAAGCATATACACACCCTATCTTTATGAGTGCCTTTAAAATACTAGACCAGCACATCTTAAAATTGATAGTTACTGTAGACGTCACGTTGTCGATGGACGTATCACCTGCCAATAAAATAATGGTGCCATTAAAACCTGAATTAGATTTACAAAAATACGAGCATCCAAGTCAATTTGATTACTCCAATTCATGTTCCATCATAAGTCTATGTCAACGTGATAATTTATATTGCGTATTTTATAGAATTTTGACTCCGAATGTTAATTACTATGACCATGTGAAGTGAACTATCGGCATTACGTGAATAATGGAACCAGGGAGGAGTTTCTATCCACTTGACAAGCACATTTTGTTTGACCACGTCTAGACCAGCTGTAGACCATAAGAGACCAGATAGTTTAGGGTCTGTTTGGAACATGAATTATCGATACATAAGAACAGGAAAACAACTGATTAAAGCTGCTCTCATTTACAGCTCCTACAGTGATCGAGAACGCATGAAAAAAATTCAATAAGGACTTATTTAGATGCATATGTTGGAACTGATGATAGATCAGTTGGTTGAATTTTTTGTGGTGGAACTTGTCCAACCGGGTTCAAAGTCCTCGACTTGGCGTGGGAGGCCATATTTTTCTGGATGTATTTTACGATTTAACGGCACTATGCTCTCACGTGTATTTCAATAAGCTCTCGTTTATTAATGGATTTTCTACCTTTTCCTGGGAGGCATGCGTTTCTTGCCGTGGTTTAGATTTTCCCTTTGGATTTTCTATATTTTTCTTGTGGCATGCATTTCTTGTGGCTGTTTCAGTTTTATACTGTGATGTGCATTTCTTTGTGATTAATTGTGCAATATTTGTCCTACTAAATCCCAATGTTTCTTAACATGAAGAAAAGGAAATTGGTCGGAAATAATTCAGTAATGCTAATATTAACATTTTTTTGTCTACACTCTAGATAGTGCACACTCAAGAGAACACAGGGATTAGTCCATTAACATTTTATACTTTTTGCAGTGGGACTTACTGTTTGAACTGAGAAATGAGGATATGTTGATGGGAATTTTTTTTGTCACTCTTACCAACCATTGGAGAGATAATGTTCTATAGTTTTCTACCATTTTTGCCTGATGAAGGATATTTTCTTTTGCCCCTCCCTGCCTTGTTCTCCCCCACCCTATCACACAGCATCGTCGCCATCAAGTCTCACAAGGGACGAGGAAGATGGCAACGAGAGGAAGCGTAGGCTGCTATTACAAAAGGCATTCTAACGGTATGTGAAGGGAAGTACAGAAAAGAGAAAAGTAGAGATGATTTTAGTTTTGAAAGGTATCGATAGATGCATAGCATGCCTGCTTCGCAATAGCAGGTGCGGACGTGACCTGTATAGAGGCTTTGTGTGGCGTGCTATGCACATCTTGGCCCAGCCACTGGAAGACAAGGCAAGAATCCGTCTTGCAGCCAGCCTGCCACACATGGATGAGGATTTCCTTGAAATTGAATTCATTCTAATAATTATAATTTAGGCATAGATTAATTAAATTAATATAGTTATATACGGAATATATTTATATATTTATTGTTTGATATATAAGTGACATACTTATATGTTGCACTTCTATTATAGGAAAGTGGGTTGAAGAGTGTGCTATAAGTTTAAGAATAGAATTATAGTATAGTGATCTATAAAATTTATTTTTATCTCACACCCTATAAATTTGGGATAGGCTTATTTATGAGCTTGAAAATATTATGGAATGTCAAATTCCAAGCCAAATATCCTAATCCATTATGCAGATTTCAATTCCTCTAAAATGAAAGATGCAAAAGGCCCCTTAAATCCATTGGTGCCGTACGTCGTTCTGGGCATAATTTAGCCCCCATTTTTTTTTTTGTGGAGAATTCAAATGGGCGACACATGTGGCAGGAACTCCGTGTTCGTGTCTTCGTTCACATCACAGTATTATATTATCTTAGCTTATGGTAGGGTGTATTTTTCGACTGTGCGGCATCCATTTAGCGAGGAAAACCACAGCATGTAGATGTAACAGGTGAGCCACATGTCAGTTTCAGAAGAGGCACAGGCACTACATCCTGTACTGTGCCATTCGTTTCATTCATCTTCTCTCCATTGTTTAGTGGGACAGCGGCTAGAAAGCCCCAAAGGCCCGAACAAAATCACAATCTATGGAGTGACCCAACCATGAGACAACATAGCCGCTATGCAGACAACACGCCAGATTGTACCAACAGATAGCTGACCTACATCCTGGCCCATTCTTCACCGGGCAATATGTTAGCCGGGAGGTCTAAAGAGAACAAAAGAAAGATAACCTATGTACAGGAGATGCAAAGGAGGGGAGGAAAAGGGGAGGGGATGCTATCTACTGACTAGATCAAATGGAGCAAAACACGCTCCCATAATCAGCGAAAGAAGCATCGAGCTCAAGTTGTATGTATGCTCGCAGCAAAAGGCCAAAAAAAAAAGTCAGCGTTCCTCATTCCTCAAATCCCTTCTGCCATCCCGAGAAGTGTCCCTGCTGGAGGATTTGATTGCATCAGCAATCATGAGGGCTACCGTGGCCTTATGGAGGGCAAGGTCAGCCTTCTGCATCAGGCAGTGGGCCTTTTCCCTCTTGAGCTTCGCCATGGCAGCAGCATGCTGTGCTGCGCTTGCAGCATCCCGCAGCTTGAGCTCCTCAATATCAACACGGGACGAGCCTGGGAAGATGTGCTTTGAGTTCTGCCAGTCATGAACAACAGCGTTCCAATGGTCATGTGCGCTCCGTTTTACTCTCTGAGGGCGGAAGGAAGGCGACGGCTGGTGATCATCAGAGAAAGCAAGGCTTGCACTCCTTTTGACACTATTGGTCCTCAAAAATCTTGGTG
Source organism: Miscanthus floridulus (assembly GCF_019320115.1). Taxonomy (NCBI): domain Eukaryota; kingdom Viridiplantae; phylum Streptophyta; class Magnoliopsida; order Poales; family Poaceae; genus Miscanthus; species Miscanthus floridulus. The sequence continues at coordinate 9,987,573 of NC_089585.1, forward strand.
TAGAACTTCTTTCTGAGTCAAATGCCCGAGGAGAATCTGTTCTCGCTGAGAACCTGGGAGAATACCCTGTTGAGGAATAAAGAGAACCAGCTTCATACGATTCGCATATCCTCCCATCCACAGTGCATACATTGTATCTCCTGCCTGATACTGGACAAGAGGAAGATACATCAGCAAACAGGAAAAGGCAAAACGATCATTAGAGCATCTACAAGGGCTCCCTTAAAACAACTCCCTAATTTGTTTTCTGTAAGGGGAAAAAAACAGCCCACTCACAAATACACATGTGTTCCCTCTCAACTCCCTCACCCCCCCCCCCCCCCCCCCCCCCCCCCAGCCCCCTATTAATCTCGTTCACTTGCCATAATCATTAGTTTACCAAGTAACTTTTAAGGAGCTTTTGCAGATGCTCTTAGTCAAGTACTCCCTCGAGTTTGCATATACTTACGTTTTGGAGACAGCAGTTTTCAAAACATAAGGTACGACCAATATTTTCTATGAACAAAAATGAACATTCTAACAAAGCTATGTTTTTCATAAAAGTGTTTTTCAAGACAAATCTGTGCATATGACCTTCGAGTTTCCGATGCAGTACTTTAAAGTTATTTTCAATCAAAGTTTAAAAAGCTTTAACTCAAACCTTGTCCTGTCAAGTATTTGCAAACCAAAGGGAGTAGCCATTAAGGGAGAGTACCTTGCCGGTAAAAGCCGTCATGCTCTCTTGAAAAGCTATGGCAACCTGTGGACATAAGCTTCTTATGAGAACGTTGCTTTGGTCCCTTGTATGGTACATGGAGTCCACGAGGCCTCAAACAGAAGGCAAACAATGCAGGCTTGGGAGGCAATTTCTTTTCTTGGTACCCATTTGATGAACCCTGCATTCTGTATACTTTTGATTCCCATTCATGTACCTGCTGCTCGTAGATCTTCCACATAGCGGACTGAAAAGTGAAAATGATGTAAGAGTTAGAACAAGATTGTGCCCGTTCTCAGCCTTTATTTGTTGGAAAGATGTCATAATCAAAGCTCAGGAAAAACAATCAATTATTTCACAGGAAGCATCTATGTTACCCTGAATTCTAAAAATAATTGATAAGAACAGAAGAACAATCAACTATGACCAAAAAATTGCTTCATTGCTACTGTTCAAAAAGAAGGCTTTCATATCTTTAGCCAATGAATAAGCAACAAAAAGATCCCCCGAGGATCTGGTTCAATAAGCCTTAGTCAGAATGATACCCTGGGACGAGATGGATTTGCAGCAAATGTAAAGAGTGTTATGGTGTTTTTACTTCACTACATTGGCACTGGCAGTATCAAAAGGCTGAGAACAAAAGCTGAAAGTGACAACTTGTTTGCAAAATAATGTCAAGCATGCTTCAGTACCATATGCCTAGCTAAATAAATAAATATGTACATAAAACTATGTAAGTGAACTGCAGTTATCTATATCTAGTTACGCTGGTACCATGAAGGATCCAAGATGCTTACTAAATACTAAACATTACATGAAACATAATAACAGAGCTAGATAACAACTATCCAATTGTCACCTGCTTCGTTATTGTATCAACCAAATGATCACTAAACAATAGAAAGCTAAACAAGAAGCCAAAAATAAATAAGTAAAACACAAAAATATGTGTTCACCTGAAAATGTCGAATAAGCGGCATTCCCTTTTTCTGCCTCTTATCTTGCCAATATGTATGTATCACTTCAATAATGTCCAGAGGTACATCATCAATATCCAGTTCCTTCATCTGATCAATGCTGAGTTCATTACAGTTGTGGCTATATGCAAACTTCTCTAGTTTGTCCATAACCCTCGCAAACAAATCTTCTGCCAACTCAAGTGTGGTGGTGTCTCTTACTAAGAATTTCCACCAGCTTGATATCCACTCTTCATCATCACTGTCCATGTCATATAACACACGGGATTGATCAAGAGCAATTTCAACATCTGTTCCAATGTGGACAAGATAATCTTCAGATTGCACAAAGGATACCACATCATTATCATCATGGATTTCAACCAAACGGACACCAGGGATTGGAATGTTTCTCACAGAAGCAGCTCTGATGTTGTGGCTATAACACTCATCATGCATTTGCTTGAAAATCAACCACTGGCTTCTGTCAGGAAATTCCAGGCACCATTCAGCCCCACCTTTCCACATCATGGCATGTGTATAGCGGTTTGTGGCTCCAGGCTGCAAAACTTGACAGACCTTGTGAGCATACTTGGTCCCTTCAGCAAGTTTCACGCATATTCTCCGTTCACTCTGACCATCAGAATCCATTGTGATCTGGGTATCATCCTCCCTCCAACCTCTATCACCCACTGTAACAAGAACATTTGCAACACAAGTCAATGACTCCGGACTGCTATGCCCACTTCTAGAACTATCAGGAAGTTTCTTTGCATGAGATTGTATCTTGTGGAAATGGCCTTTGTTTTTTAAGCCAAGTTCCTCACTTCTAGGAGAAACTGAGTATGAAACTTGACTTCGTGGCTTCTTAGAACCACCAGCAAAGCCAGTCAACACGTGGTCTTCTGGCAGTAATTTTGAACCATCTCCAAAAGCACGTGATATAGATGTAAACCGGTTCTTATGGTAAGTAGTTCTGGGGGCAGTTGGTGTAACACGACCAACTAAATGTTCATTCAATTCCTGAACCAAGTTAGATATAGGTTGCTTTTCTTTTTCATCTTTGTCAAGAGGTTTATCATTTGGTGCATCAATTGCTTTGTCTTGAGGAACATTGATGGAAAGACGACTCTCTACGGACTTCTGTGAAGAGCAAATAACACTAAGATTGGAGGAACATAGCTTGTCAGCACCAATACAAGGCCCATTTTGATCTTGAAACTTTCTGTGCATTATATTTGCATCACCAATACTGCCGACATTACATTCTGGGATCACATTCCTTTCAGCAATCTTGGATTCCCTACTAGCAGAGCTAGATGGATTTGCACAACTAGCAGAAGCCATATCCAATGGACTATCAGGTGATGAACCAAGATTAAGTGCACAAACTTGAGGTGGAGCATGACGAACTGTAATAGATTCATGTTCCGTTACCAACTGCTGCTGATCCTCATCCAAAGTACATGACATGGATTGCTGAGAACCATTAGTCGAATTGCTTCCCGTTAACAATTTTTGATGGCGCCAAAGCAGTAGTGAAGGTGCAGATGTCATGTCCAAAACAAATCTACACTGCACATCCAAACAACAAATAACAGGTTCGATATCTGAATAATTAGAGTCTGGAAGAAAGACAGACTCCTGAACATCAAAACCCTGTTTAACAGAAAATATTTAAACGATGGTCAGTTGATTTTCTGCAAAAATAGAGTTCTAGCACAATTGTTTTAGAGCAATGTGTTAGATGATGTTAACAACTATGTGTAGAAGATCAATGAAAGAATCATTGCACAGAAAGGTGCATATCAATAAACAAACAGCAGTTAAAAGAGATGTATTTCCACTGAACAACGATTCACATTCACATATGAATCACATGAGGCATGTGCATTACGGTTTTATAGGGAAAAGGGTTATTGAGGCACAAATAACTTGACAAGGATAATAAGAGACCACACATACAACAGCAATGGCAGTACTAAATCATTGACAGGAAGTGGGAAACCCTGCTAGATAAGTAAATATTCTTTACCCTGATATGGCTTTCAGAAACAAAGAACAGGTATTGTTTCAACCTTAAACAAAATAAAACACACATTAAGATGCACATTAAGAGTATTATTAATGCAAATATATGGGCAATAATATTCAAGGTTAAAAAAGGCATTAGGCACACTCTAGGCGTTTACATCAGTTTGTTCTGCATATATGTAATTGACTAACTATGAATTAAACACCAACATGTGTATGTGTAATTCTTGTTTCTACATACCAGAGAGGAGGTTAAGAGAAGAGAAATATAAAATAAAAGTATATCTAATACTATCTTGTGAGAAAATAGAAGTTTTTGAGACTAGAATGTAAGAAATCAGTAAAAGGAATGATAGTAAAGCAATCTATAGGATTTGTTAGAAAAGTGAAGGGCAAACGCAAAATTGCTCCCTCCCTCCCTCCTGTGGAGGGCGCCTGCAGTCCAATGCAATCTCCGTGCGCTGCCACAAAGATTGACACCGTCTCACGCACTCCCTGCAGGATCAAGACCCCAATCCCATTCCCTTCTGCTCCATTCCCCTCCCCTGCAAACGGATGCACATCGATAATCCTGGGCCAGAAAGGGAGGTGGTGCCGCAATGGATCTGGCAGCGCGACTCCCTCCGTCAGGCAGCGTAACTCTGGATCTGGTGGCACGACACCTATACCTCCACCTACCCCTCCGCCCAGGGCTTAAGCGTGCCTAGGTGAGCCCCTAATTACGCCTTGTGGAATACAATAATGATTCAATGAATTGTAACATAGCTGATCTGACAAAGCTATGTTTTTGCGCAGTTTAAACAATGATTGTCTGTCTAGCTATTCTAGGAAAGAGGATAGAAGACAAGCATATAGCATAGTATTACACAGGGTAAGAGAACGATGACCATACATCACTAAGGTTCCTCATATAACCCAAAACTGGTTATGGATAACCTCACATAAAGTCCATGAGTACTTACACAATGAAGCCATCATAAGGGGGTGCTACTGCATATTGAGTAATGTTAATGCCCCTATTTGTTAATGAGCCGGTGCTCATAAAGGCAAAAGCATGCAAGATTGTTTAAATCTTTTAGGGAATGCAATTATAACAGTCATGTGGAAAGATCACTTAAAACTGCATATGTAAGGCAGGAAGATACCTTAGAGAAGAGATCCATTGAAGAAAGGGATCTTTGACCGGTACATTTTGTGGAATCTTTAGACAACTCCTTTGAACAGTGATATTGAAGCTTTCTTTGAAGGTGTTTCCATTTGGATTTCTCTACACCAACAAAGCTGAAGAACATAAACGTTACTTGGCTTCTACCATGCCCACCAGATATCTGAAATCTGATCGAAGTACAAGGTATTCTAGATTCCTTGGCAGTTCTCAGCCTAGTACACTGCTTGAAGCTTCCAGCAAGTAAACAGAAAAGTGATACTGCCGATCTCAAGCATGTGTCAAGAAGGAAATGTTTCGAGCCTAAAGCATTATCAACAAGAAGTATGTCCAGATGTACAACTGGCCATAAGGCAACCAATGTACCACATTGAAGGAGAAAGAAGGCATTGGAAACTGAAACGCAACAGGCTTCGCAAAGCAACTTATAAACAGGTTTCAGTGGTAGGCTCAATGCAGGTATGACATATGTGACTGAAGCACCAGTTGCAGTACTGGATTCCATACTAGGACATGCAGCAAGAACTATAGCAGAACTTCCTCTTCTTTGGCAATTAGAACGCTGTTCAGAAATGCTAAGAAAACCATTCCTTTTTCTGCAAAATCGCTTCCTAGAATAAACAAAGCGAAACCTCCTGTCCTCAGGTGTGGTCCTATCCTTGAGAACCTCTGCATCCCCATTTGCAAGTGAACTACATGGTATAGAATCATTAGACTCCTTGGCATCAGAACCACGGCACTGCTTTTGGTCAAATGAAATTGCAACAGTATTGGAATGATTGTGATCTTGCTTGCTGATGGCACAAAGTGTAGCAGATTTTGTTTGGTTTGATCGAGTCAACCATGAGCTGATGGGACCTGACTCAGAACTCTCTGTATTGCTTCCATCCATGTCTTCTCTGTCACCCTGTTCGTTCTTCGGCTCAAACACTGACCTCGAGTTGGTGCATTTAGATCTATTGCGAGCTTCCGCTGGTAAGAACAGGAGTTTAATCCTCTCATTTTTAAGATTGATCCATTCTTCATCCTTATCATCATACCTGACATGATGTAACCTTGTGACAGGATTATATTCCTTGACCAAGCCGAAGTACCAAGTCTCATCAAGAGGCCAAAAAACCCTGATCCTCTCTTTTACAATGCAAAATGGATCCACATCGCTAGGGCTGACTTCATAAAAATGCCGACGTGCGCGACGCTTCCTGAAGGGAACTTTACCATCACGCTTCCGCAGCGACCTAGCAGGACCAGGTACATCCTTGATTTTTTTGTATGAATTTTTAAAATGATTTGAATGCTGAGGAAAAGATCTCTTTGATGACCTATCAGGTGATTTCATTCCCTTCCTTGGTGATCCAGCACATCTGTTATCTGATAAAGAACAGAGCATCCTAGCAGCATTTTCTTCCAAACTAACACCATCATCATCTTTGACATGGTCACAGCCACCCTCGTCAACATGAACAGCTTCTGAGGGTTCACCTGAAAGATGTGATTGCTTTTCAACTGAGAATTCAGTTTCAGAACAGAACTTGGTGCCAGTATCCTGATCACAAGTACTATTCCCAGTTCTCAAGCAACTGACAGGTTCATCACCACCAATTCTATTCTCCTGGAACGCAACTGATTCCCCCTTCTTGTTCCGCCTCGGGAGTTGGGAAGACCTAGGAACTCCATTAGCTTGTGGAATATTATGACCACCAGTCCGACTCTCAGTACTGACATTCTGAGCCAGCTTCCTTAACCTCAAGACGCCACGAGGCTGCCTGATCACTGTAACTCCAGCTGAAGTAACCGAATGTTCAGAGTGTTCATTCTTATTTCTCGACGATGAGAGTTGGCGACGGCCATCCAGACTATCTATGCTCCATGTGGAATCACCTGAGCTGGAACTTGGCGTCCCTGGTTCATTGAGTTCCATTTTATTAGAACCCAAGTTGTCACGCTTCCTCTTATCACCCGCAGATAAACTGCTTGAAGGAGCCTCCTTTCCACCCCCATTCGGCAAGGCAGAGGCATGTCTTGCTCCAACAGATTCCCTCTCAGACAAAGTCTCCTCACCATCTAAACCCACCACTGATTCGGTAGCATCTGTTGCAGTGGGTTTATCACCGCCACTGGATTCCATTCACGAGCCCACGAATCAAGAGAACAGAATTCTTCAGAATTTCACCTCCCATCATACGTAGAGTCCCAACCCCAGATCAGGGGTGGACTTTGCGTGGAGCATGGGGATTCAGTTGAATCCACGACAAGTTCACAGAAACAGCTTCGATCATCCTCTCATCTGCAATCCTACACCATCAATTCATCCACAATCACCTCAACAGCCCATTTGGTATCCAGACATTAAAAGAAATCGCAGATCTGTGCACGGAAATAATGTTTTACCTTTGGAGCCCTGGAGGCGTCAAGCGTCGGTGGCGGACCAGAGTGGGCGACAAGCCTCCTGGTGCCGGTGGCGTCAGCAGGGGCGACCGGCGGCGAAGCGCTTTTAGTGTCTCGCAGACGGATCAAGAAAAAAAAAAAAGGGGGGGGGGGGGGGGGGGGGGGGGGGGGGGGGGGGCTGGCGAGAGAGTCGCCGAGCGGCGAGACGATTCCCGCCACGGATCGGCGACAAATTGAGAAGAGAAATCGAATCCGAGGACGGGGGAGCGCCGATCTGTACGAAAAGCCCCTTGCCTGGGCGATCCAATGCGTCGAATTAGGATTTCGTCGGTGCCACGGGAACCTAGGGTTTGCTCTTCTCGAGTTTTTCCCCTCTTTTCTTCGGGGTTAGATTTTTGTTTTTGCCGATTTAGAGCGGGGAATGGTGGGGTACAGCTAACTGGCGAGGAGAGTGAGGAAGTGAAGGGTGCGGGAGGTGCGGGAAACCGTGCCGTCCGATCTCGATTGGACGGAAGTGATGAGAGGTCACCGCTTCCAGGGTTTGGGCGGGCTTGGAGGCGCGTCATTGAGTGAGCTAAGCAAACTTTGCAAAGATTTTGTCAAAAAAAAAAAAAAAACTTAGCAAAGATTGCCGAGTTGTTCTTTTCTTGAATTTAATTTTTATTTTTAATACCAGCAAACGCCTCTCTGTCCGATTGCTTCAATGTTTTAATCTCCGCCTAAAGCATTCAACACAACTTCTCAAACAACTAATAACAAAACTAGATAAGGCTATAACGGCTAAATTGTACATCATACGTAAATTATTTAACCTTCCTCAAACAGTTATAGTGGCGTTATATCTAGAATCCTTTATCATTAATGATACATAGAATCTTTTATAATTTAGGATAAATTTTGAATACTTAATAACTTATATTTTAGGGTGGAAGAAAGAAGTAGAATTAAAGCATATTTTTTCTTTATTCTTTCTCTCATGAAGAAAGTTGCATTCTGAATTGCAGGCACCAATAAGAACTGGCGCCTAACGAAGTCATGGTTGACTGGGCAGGCAGGCGATGTCCAGGCCTGGCCCTGGGGGGGGTTCGAGCTGTGCGATGATACAGGGCCCTCGATGCCAAGGGGGCCAATCCCAGGTCTGCATGCATACATACTAGCCACTGCTGCTCGCGCTTCGCTGCGGGTGATGTGCTTGGTATAGGAAAAATCTTAGGAAATATGGTTCATATGTCTAATATGTTTTCTCATCGTGTTGCTACAAAATGTTGGTCTATTTGGTACATTAAATGAGAAAATATGAGAAGGAAAGGTAACATGGCTTGTTTCATTATAATATTGTGAACCAACATAGAGGTTGGTTGTCATTACATGGTGCCTATTCTAGGCCAGCAAATCAATGACATGTTAGTGGAAAGAAGTATTTAATGGAGTTGGGCTCAAGCAACTTAACACACTTAGATTCAAAGCACAACATTGGCTAGGATTACATTATAGGTGGAAAGAGCAAAAACTACAACACAAGTATATCTCATAACGTGAGGGTTTACAAAAGAGTGAATTAGGATCCACTCCCCATGGGTGAAACTACAACACGTTTCGTAAATCTAGAATTACACGAAAGATTATACGGCGTCAAACACTAAATTACACTGAGATTTAAAGTTACATGGTTAAGAGCAACCTAGTACAACCAAGGCTTACTCCAGAAGTCGGGATAGACGAGGGCAATGGAGAAACAACAAGATAATGATTATCCAAAACATGGCGTATGATCAACAGATCTAGAAACAGGAGACTGAGAAGTCAAACATCGTGAACCCTAAGACCAAATTAACCAATGGTAGACTTGAACTTCTTCGAAAACCAGATCCCTTCTTCTTAGATTACACCATCACCCTGTCAGACAAACCTAGTTTCACAATGACGACTATATCTCGTAGCTCTGATTCGGATTCGAGAGGGATGGGGATGAAGAAGAAGAGCAAGGACCAAGGGCATCTTATAGTGGCGAACGGAGATGGGGCGCAGTGCACCGGAAGTAGAGATGGCATGGATGGGATACACTGTCGGTTCACGTTGTGGGGATAAAGTCGACCATGGCGCGCTCCCTACACAAGCGAGCGGAGGGGAGAATAAAGGAGAGGAGAGAGGGTTCACTCGATGAGGGAGGTGTGCGGGCGGCTGTGTCCCCAAAAGAAGAAAGAAGGAAGGGGTCCGGTACGAGGACGAGGGCGAGAATCAAGAGCGGACCAGAGGCCGAGAAAAGGAGAAGCGCATAGTGCATGAGGACGACGAGTGCTGTAACAACCCAAAAATCCACACACCAAAAATCACAACTACAAAATTTTTGTTAAAAACTTCCATGTGATGATGAGTGTCATGTAAAGAAACCCAACCTAAGTCGACACATAAGCATAGCATGTCATATGTTGGTTATGATTATTTAATTTCTAACAAATAGATGTTGCATACATTGTTCACTCAAATTGTGAGTTGGATCTTCATTTGCTTTATGTTATGATTAACAATTTCATTAAAGTAATAAACCATAAAATTATTATTAAACAAAATCCTCTAAACTACAATGAACAAGTTACCTCAGTTTTAAATTCAAATTCTAAACCAAATTTAAAATTCAAACAAGGAAAAGAAATGAGAAACAGAAAAAGAAAAAGGGAAGAAGAAGGCCTCGCAGGCTCGGCCTGCTCGGCCCACGCCGGCCAGCCAGCCTCAGCGCGCGCACACGGCCCAGCAAGCCAGCCTAGTAGGCCGCCCACGCCCACGCGCTCGTCAGCCCCGCCAGCAGTCGCTGCCACATTGGCCCCACGCGTCAGCCGAGCGCTGCTCACCCGCGCACCCCTCTTCCCTTCGCCCGCAGCCGCTGCCAACGGACCCCACTCGTCAGCCTTTTTCCCTATTCATCTTCTCCACACCCACATCGATTCTCCCCTCCGACAAAACGCCGATAGCAGTGGTAGGGGCAGGCCAGGGGTCATGCCCGGGGCATGGTCCTGTCTTCCCCTTGGCGCATCGCCCACGTGACCTCCACGCCAACCACCCCACGCCGTGATGTCGCTCGATGCGCTCAACGCAATCCACAGCCGTCCGCCTTGGAGCTCAGAGCTTTGACTATAAAGCCACGGCCTCGGTTGCCCTAGCGATCATCCATCGCCCGCCGCCATTTGGTGGCCATACACCGCGCACCTGAACCAAGAGAGAGGAGGGAGAAGGGGAAGGGAAGGGGGAGGAAAGCGCTGAAGCCGCCACGGAGGAGGAGGTCATCGGAGCCGAAGACGACGCCGGCGTTTCGTCACCGACGCGGTTCGACACGGTACTACACGGCTTCTGAAGCTTCATGGCCTCGAATCGACATGGCATCGCCATCCATTCTTCCACGCCACCTAAGGTGAGCCTTCTAGTCTCTCTGCTCACCACCGGACCCTACTGTCGGCCATGGCGCTCCACCCCGAGAGCGCGTAGGCCAGCGCCTTGTCTCCGGACACTAGGAACACACGCACCCATGCACACCCCACGACTATGCCGTGACCACCCCACGGGAGCCCCCTTGATCGCCCGTGCGCATCACCGTCGACATCGTGTCGCCATGGCCGCTGGAGCCCCTAACGGCCACCTAGGAGTCCGAGGCCCCGCTTGAGCCCTGGACGCATTTGTCGTGCACCCACGAAACCACCGGAGCCATCGTCTGCCCAGCCTAGTTACTAGAGAGCCAGCATGTGCGACCTTGACACCGGTGGGCACCGCCGAGCCGCCAACCGTCATGGCCAATGACTTGGAAGACCCCGACCACCACTAGGGCCCTAGGATCATGATCGTCGTGGCCTAGGGTAGCCTTTCCCCTCCCTAGTTGGGCACCAGCCTCGCCATGGAGGCTCATAGCTAGCTCGCCGCCGGTAGGAGCACCACCACGGGAGAAAAATAGGGGAACACCCCCCCTCGCCGGCCACCTGTGTGTGCACTAGGAGTACATGGACCACGCCTGGGAGACGAAGGGTGGACTCGGTCCACCGTAGACCAGTCTGTGGCCCATGGACCAGCATCACTTGGTCCACCGGAGACCGCAAGCCATGGACCACAGCCCAATAAGAGCCCACAGCCATGACGTGGTAGCGTCACAGCGTGCCATGTGTTCGGCCCGGCCCGGCCCAGACTGGCCTAACCCGAAGCCCAACCGGCCCAGTTCGGACCCGACCCGTATTGACTGTTGACTGGTCAACGCTGACCGTTGACCTAGCCCCACATGTCAGTGACACAGACACCCTAGACCCACATGTCAGATGCTGATGTCATGATGACGTCATGTGGGACCCACATGTTAGAAGCCAACACAGCCGAGGTGACATCATGCTGACGTCACGCTGACATCACCTACTGACGTCAGCAGCCCAAACCCACCTGTTAGTGACCTTGACTGTTGACCATTAACCATTAACCATTGACTCATCATTGACCGACATTGACTTTGATCGGACCCACCTGTCAGTGACCCAATAGCCTTTGGCCCCACCTGTCGGTGTGGACGATGTTGATGACGTCATGCTGACATCAGTTGGGCCCCACCTGTCAGCTCGGAACCATGATGTTGATGTCATGCTGACGTCAACAAGCCACGTGGACCAACCACAGCATGACACGTGTCAGCCCAGGATTAATTCAACCTTTTTGCATTTTCAGAAATAGATTTAAACTTCGGAAATTCATAACTAATTCATATGACCTCAGAAAAATATGAAACCAGGACCAAAATTCATCTAAAATCAAGCTCTACGTAATGAACTCATGTTTGAGTGCATTTGGCTCTTTGGAATTTTTATTGCTTCTTTGTGCTATTCTATAGACGTCGCTAACGCGACTATGTTATGATCGTTTGTAGACTCGGAGGAGAAATAGACAGACAAGGATCGTGAGTACCGTGAGGAGTATGGAGACAACTACACTGAAGGTGCCATATCCCACCCAATCTCATAGCACCTATTACGCATGGCTAACATAGAACTGCTATTGCTTTACTTTGCTGCTATAATCATATTATGATAGGACTTGCATGGTAGTATGCTTGCTTGAAAGCCTTTACCTTGGCGCAACCTTACCCCTGCATACTCTGCTATTAGGCTAGACACACGCTTATTGCTATACATTTCATTACTTATACTTCTACTACGCTTATACTACATGCGTGGTGGATACTGGTGTTATCTAGACCATGGGGAGAGTGCTGCGTGTGTGACTTGGGTGTGTGGAGGGTGAGGGTTGTGTCGACCAAGTTGGAGTATACGACGAGCCTAGGGCAAGTCTTGCTATGGGATGCTACCTGGGCACCCCTAGAAATAGATACCTGTGGTGGGTAAATGGTATATGAGGTGGACCTAGGTGTGAACCTGTGACGAGTGGAGCCCTAGATGGAGGTGCTATGGTGGCATGGTAAATGAAAATCCTAATGGAGATATTCTGGCTTGGTCATCCCTAAGGACTTACTAGTACTCAGATTCACCGGGAAGCCTTATGTACCACTCGCCCTATATGGTGCGGGACGACTGGACTACTTGGTAGGATATTGCCACTACTGATAGGTTGATAGCGGACAGTGTAAGGAGGTACGGGGCATGAAGGATTTTCCCCCACACCCTTCCGAGACTTCATGGAGACCTTATGCACCCGGCTCATGACTCACAGTTTCAGCCACCCCAGACTTGACTTGGGGTGAACCAGGGCTGAATGGTAGTGGCATTATCCTAGACTAGCAAGCGGCCAAAATCAGCCTAGTTGATGATGGTCAGCGAGGAAGGTGGATCTTGTGGTTATGTAAAACCTTTGCAGAGTGTATGGTTGATCGATCGATACATGTGCCAACTTGTCGGCTATGGACCTTTCCTGGGTTTCGCTTAAACTAGATAGTAAGATGAGTCCTTCTCTTCTTTCCCCGTGAGAGAGTGTCGGTCGTAGCCAGGGGCTACGGGCCTTGAGACAGTGCCAAGAGGGAGTTGGCCTATCGACTGAGCGATGGTATGGTATGGTGATGGTATGGAGATGGTGGTATGTCGATTCCAGGATCGAAACCTGGCTTGGAAAAGGGAAAGGAGTGGAATGTGTGTGGGAATGGTGTTAAAACTTGACAAACTATTACTATTTGCTTAATATGCTATTGCATAGGAAACCCCAGCTTTATAGGTGCATCCAATTTCCACAAAGCAATGCTTATAGGGATGGGAGTGGCCAGTACAAATTGTACTGATAAATTTTGGCACACAAGTTCTGCTGAGGAGTTTAGCTCCGAGGAGTTTGATGGATGAGGGGTTCGTGCCTGCGCTTGAGTTTGGTGATCTTATCTTCAAGCTGTTCTGAATGAATGCTACTTTTGATTCCGCTAATGCGGCGATGTAATAAATTATGTAATTCCACACTATTTGTACTCTGATATTATCATTGTATGGATGTGATATTTGACTAGAATTTGGGTAATATGATCTACAACAATCTTATTACACTTCGACGCTGTGGATTTCCCTTCGCGGAAATTGGGGTCGTTTCAGTTGGTATCAGAGCCATACTTGACCATAGGACGAAACCCTTAGAAATGGATGATAGAATAGGACGTGGACAACCCTTCTTTCGGTTATATACCGACCCTGCATTTACTTTATGCAAGGCTTATCTATTTATTGACTTGCTAACACCTGTCCCCTTGAAACATGCAGATGGCAACGAACATCGACTGGCCACCTCTAGGACCGCTACCTCTGGACCACGCTAAGCTTACCTTCGACCTACATGAGCTTGGGGGTTTTGCATAGACCCTCTGTCGAGTTCTCGTCACGTTAGGTGTCCCCGATGAGCTTGTCAAGGTCACCTACACCAGAAAGCCAGCTAAGGAGGGAGGAATCAAAGGACCAAGTGTCACCTCAGTGGAGTTCCCAGCTAGCACTACCTTACCTTCTGTCCCAGCTTTCACTGAGTTTACTATAGAGGACACAGTCGAGGAGGGACTGCAGACTATCTCACACAAGGCACTTCGTAGAGTGATGAGGGACCACTACGAGCACCTGAAGATGACCAAGTTTCGTCTACTTCCCTAGGCCCTCAACCTCAGCCTTACCCCCAGTGAGCAGAGTTTTGCAGCAGGCAGAGTTATCCTTGCCGAGGAGGATAGATGCCTTCATGTCTCAACTATCCACCTACTAGAGCAGGATAGGTACGTGACCTAGCTAGAGCAGAGGAGACGTCAGGACCAGGCCCTCCAGTGGGAGTACCAGGAGCGAGACTCGTAAGGAGCATAGGAGCGAGCTAGTCTACTAGAGACTGTTGCCAAGCTACAGGACGAGCTCAACTGTCGTGAGGAGGTCCACAGAGCCAAGGTCGCTGACTTACAGGACAAAGCAGCCGACTTAGGCAATAGGAACTGCTACCTTGACAGCAAGGTCTTGGAGTTGTAGAGAGAGTTGGACGACAAGAAGGCTAAGTTCAACTGCAGAGGAGACAGAGAGAGATCCAAGGGGATTAATATGCTAAAGATCCAATCTCAAAACAAGACCCTGACTCAGGAGCTAGAGGAGTTCAGGAAGAAGGCCGTTCGCAACTAGGGTCACCTAATTGAGGCGCTCAGGTAGACCAAGTACCTACAGGACAAGTGTGAGAGGACATGGTAGGCTTGGCAGATGTCTGACAGGAAGCGCCTCAAGGAGATGAAGGGTATGTGGGATCAGCTACCCAAGGAGGTTCGCAGCAAGACGAAGCCTAGGATAGAGGAGTTTGAGTTAACCCCGACTCGCCTCAACTTAGACACCTACCCTACCCTACCTAGAGCCAAGCCTACTGAGGAGCTCACCAAGGCCTTGAAGTATGTGTCCTGACTTCACAAGTCTGATGAGGAGATCGAGATCGAGAACAGTCGTATCCCAGCTGCGGTATACGAGTTAGAGTAGAATGACCCTATGTGGTCATGAGTCATGTTAGTAGCTTCCATAAGTTGTACCCCATGATGTACCCCTTATGAGATGTATTATGAGACACTATGCGTAGAACGATTCTCGCACGTCTTCAAGTGTAGCTACTTGAGATGATACTATGTAATAAAAACCATGTAATGAATGTTCGGATCTTATTGC
This sequence comes from Miscanthus floridulus, assembly GCF_019320115.1. Lineage (NCBI taxonomy): Eukaryota > Viridiplantae > Streptophyta > Magnoliopsida > Poales > Poaceae > Miscanthus > Miscanthus floridulus. The sequence goes on from NC_089585.1 coordinate 10,002,930, forward strand.
ATCTTTATGAATCTTATTGCTTCTTTGTAATGAGTGTTGGATAGCATAAATGTTTTTCTTTAAATCGTCAAAATCATGTAATCATATTGAATTATAAGCACTTATGGCACAAGCACTAAACTCTTTATGATCCGTGTTGCAGATGCCGAACCGCCGTTCTAATCACCTAATGAATCGAGGACGTGCGCCCACCCCTGAACCAGTTGAACCCAATGGGGGACGTGGTGGCAACAACTGTGGTAGTGGCCGTGGCCGTGGATGTGGAGGGATACCCTTCCACCTAGAGAATACTTCGCCGCCTGAGGAGAACATTCCACCACCACCACCACCTAACCTGGCAGAAGTGATGGCACAACAGACCCAGCTTCTTGCAGCTCTTGTTGAAGGAGCAAACTGTCGTTAGGGAGGTCAGTAGAATGACTTCCAAAGGAAGCTAGAAGGATTTCTAAAGCTAAGGCCACCTACCTATGATGGCACCGACCCTGACCCGCTTGTAGCCGATGACTGGCTCAAGGAAATGGAGAAGAAGCTTGACCTCACTACTTTCATCGATGATGAGTGTGTTGGAGCTACCACACACCAGCTCACGGGTGCAGCACACGCCTGGTGGGATAGTTTTAGTGATTCCCATGAGGACCCTGCCCACATCTTGTGGGATGAGTTCGCTGAAGCATTCACTAAGTATCACATTCCCAAGGGTATCATGGAGGCCAAAGCCGAGGAGTTCCGCAACATCAAGATGGGAAAGGACAGAGTGACTAAGTACACTACTTGTTTCACCAACCTTCTGCGCTATGCACCTTCTTATGTTGTGAACTCTGAGAAGGAGAAGCTGTACTATTACCACAAGGGACTTAACCCGCACATCAAGTTGAAGTTTGGCGGTATTGAGAGCAACACATTGCGTGCTCTAGTGGATCGCTGCATCCAAATTGAGAAGGACCGTGCTGAAGCTGGAGAAGAGTACAGGGAGAGGAAGCATAAGCCTGAGGAGTCTCTCCATGGTCGTGATCGCAAGAGGTTCCATAGAGATGCACCATCTAGGGAATGCTCTCGCCACAACAGGGAGGACAACCCTGGATCAAGTAGGGGAAGTGGAGGCTACACCGCCAAATACTCCCACCCTGCTCAGGATCATTACACCTGGGACCATTATGCTCAGGACCACAATAGTCAGGACCATTTCAACCATCCCCGCACAGCGAATGAACGCCTAGCACAGAACTGCTCCACACCAAGCACTGGAAACTGGAAGGCACCCGCGTCAACCCCTACAGGCGGTACGCCTTTCACTTACTTTGCTTATGGCCAACTAGGTCACAAAGCCGCTGAGTGCCCTTAGAACTCCGCTGCTCAGAAGTCTCAGTTCAAGGGATCAGCTACTCGTGGACATCTCAACCATCTGGATGCTGAGGAAGCATAGGCTACCCCTGATGTTGTGTACGGTATGTTTTTAGTTAATGGCAATACTGCATCAGTTCTATTTGACTCTAGAGCAACTTGTTCATACATATCATCCAAATTTGCACGAAAACATGACCTGCCTGTAACCCCACGTGAAAAGCCTATCATCACCAGCTCACCTTAGGAGACCTAAAATGCACCACATCTGTAAGGGAGTGAGTCTTACCATTGAGGGTCTTATCTTTAAAGCCGACCTAACCCTGTTACCTTCCACAAACCTAGATGTCATCCTAGGTATGGATTGATTAACCATTCACCGAGGTATCATATCATGTTCACCTAGATATGTCCAAGCGACCCACCCATCAGGCCAAGTCATTAGATGTGAACCCCAGTCTGGGAAGTCCACCTCTATCCTATGTGCCCTTAAGGCAAGTTCAGAATCACAAAGAGAGGAGAAGATAGTTCATGATGTGCCAGTAGTCAAAGACTATCCCGATGTATTCCCTAAAGAATTACTGGGTATGCCACCAGACCGTGATGTAGAGTTCATCATTGATCTATTGCCGGGAATAGGACCCATTGCCAAGAGACCCTATCACATGTTAGTTGATGAACTGGCCGAGCTCAAGAAACAGCTTGATGAGCTCATCTTGAAGGGATATATCAGACCCAGTGCTTCACCCTAGGGATCCCCCGTTCTATTTGTCAAGAAGAAGGATGGTTCAATGAGAATGTGCATTGATTACCGGAACTTGAACGCAGTCACCATCAAGAACAAGTACCCCCTGCCAAGAATTGATGATCTGCTTGATCAGCTTCGAGGTGCCAAGTATTTCTCTAAGATTGATCTCAGATCTAGCTATCATTAGATGAAGATTCGAGAGAATGACATCCTGAAGATAGCTTTTGTGACTAGGTATGGTCAGTTTGAGTTCACCGTGGTGTCCTTTGGACTCACGAATGCTCCCGCATACTTCATGCACATGATGAATAAGATTTTCATGGATGAACTAGATAAGTTTGTGGTGGTATTCATTGATGACATCCTTGTCTATTCATCCACCGCTGAAGAACATGAACATCATCTGAGAATTGTACTTGAGAAACTAGCCCAACATCAGCTTTACGTAAAGTTTAGCAAATGTGAGTTTTGGTTACAGGAAGTTGCCTTCCTAGGCCATGTACTATCAGCTGAAGGTGTTGTAGTTGACCCAGCTAAGATTGAGGCTGTAAAAGAATGGGAACAACCCCGTAATGTGATAGAAGTCAGAAGTTTCTTGGGATTGGCTGGATATTACCGCTGTTTCATTGAAAACTTCTCCAAGATAGCCCGTCCGATGACCAACCTTCTGAAGAAGACTAAGGAGTTTTAATGGACGCTCGTGTGCGAGCAAAGCTTCTAGGAACTGAAACTGAAGCTTACCATAACTCTTGTGCTATCATTGCCTGATATCAGCAAAGATTTCATAGTCTATTGTGATGCATCTCATCAAGGACTCAGTTGTGTGCTGATGCAAGATGGAAGAGTGATAGCTTATGCCTCTCGATAGTTGAAAGAACACGAGAATCGTTACCCAACCCATGATCTAGAGTTAGCAATAGTTGTGCATGCCTTGAAGATCTGGAGACACTACTTGATAGGCAACAAGTGTGACATCTATACCGATCACAAGAGCTTGAAGTACTTTTTCACTCAAGAAGATTTGAATATGAGGCAACACCGATGGCTTGAGTTGATCAAGGACTATGACCTAGAAATTCACTATCATCTAGGAAAAGCTAATGTAGTCGCAGATGCTCTTAGTCGCAAGAGTTACTGTCACACCTTGATCACTGAATCAGTACCACCTGAGCTCAAGGGAGAGATTGATGATTTCCAACTAGAGATACTACCGTATGGCTTGCTGAATGAGCTCCACATACAGTATGATCTCATAGATCGCATCCGTCAAGCTCAGAAAAGTTGTGAAGAGGTTGAGTATCTCCATAGTCTGATGAAACTAGGCTATAAGACCAACCACCAAGAAGATGAACAAGGAACCATCTGGTTCAAGAATAGAATCTATGTTCCATCTGACCCAGTACTACAAGGGGAAATTCTGTCGGAAGCTCACGATTCCAAATACTGTATTCACCCTAGAGGTTCAAAGATGTACCAAGACCTAAAGAAACACTTCTAGTGGAAAGGCATGAAGACAGACATTGCAGGACATGTGGCACATTGTGACACCTGTAATAGAGTCAAGGCTGAACATCAAAGGCCTACAGGATTGCTAAAGCCTCTTGACGTACCCGAGTGGAAATGGGAGAACATATCCATGGATTTCATAGTTGGATTGCCCTGTTCACAGAAAGGCAATGATTCTATCTGGGTGATTGTTGATCGCTTGACCAAGATTGCTGACTTTATACCAGTAAAGACCAAGACCAACGCCAAGAAATTAGCGGATCTATATGTTGAGCATATTCTTAGACTGCATGGAGCTCCCTCTAGTATTGTATCTGATCGTGGTTCTCAATTTGTGTCCCGATTCTAGGAAGCTCTGCACAAGTCCATTAGAACCAAACTAGATTTTAGTACCGCTTATCACCCACAAATAGATGGACAGACAGAACGAGTAAATAAGATCTTAGAAGACATGCTTCGTGCTAGTGTACTGAATTACGGCTCTGATTGGGAGAAATGCCTACCCTATGCAGAGTTCTCTTACAACAACAGCTACCAAGCCAGTATCAAGATGTCGCCATTTGAAGCTTTATATGGCAGACCTTGTAAGACACCTTTGATGTGGTCCCAACTGGGAGAAAGATCATTCTTTGACTCCGCTAAGATTCAAGATGCAGAAGAAGGAGTTGCTCAGGTAAGAGAGAATTTGAGAATTGCTCAAAGTCGATACAAGAGCTATGCTAACAAAAGGAGAAGAGAACTTGAGTTCAATGTGGGGGACTTCATCTATCTCAAGGTATCCCCGCTACATGGAATGGTCAAATTCCATGTGAAAGGAAAGCTTGCCCCTAGATTTGTTGGCCCATACAAGATTTGTAAGAGGATTAGAAAGCTCGCCTATGAACTTGAGCTACTCAAGAAATTGATGGGTGTACATCCCATATTCCATGTCTCATAGCAACGCAAGTGTTTAAGAGTACCCGATGAAGTAGTCCCAACTGGTACACTTGACATTCAGGATACACTTGAGTATAAAGAACATCCTATCAGAATTTTGGACAGAGATACCAAAGAGACCCAAAGCAAGACTATTCCTATGTGTAAGATCTAATGGAGTAATCATACTGAGAGAGAAGCAACATGGGAGAAAGAGTCTGACCTCCGGCTATGATATCCTTACCTCTTCTAAGAGTACGTTACGCTTTAATCTCAGGGACGAGATTCTGTTAAGGGGGTAGGACTGTAACAACCCAAAAATCTACACACCAAAAATCACAACTACAAAATTTTTGTTAAAAACTTCCATGTGATGATGAGTGTCATGTAAAGAAACCCAACCTAAGTTGACACATAAGCATAGCATGTCATATGTTGGTTATGATTATTTAATTTCTAACAAATAGATGTTGCATACATTGTTCACTCAAATTGTGAGTTGGATCTTCATTTGCTTTATGTTATGATTAATAATTCCATTAAAGTAATAAACCATAAAATTATTATTAAACAAAATCCTCTAAACTACAATGAACAAGTTACCTCAGTTTTAAATTCAAATTCTAAACCAAATTTAAAATTCAAACAAGGAAAAGAAATGAGAAACAGAAAAAGAAAAAGGGAAGAAGAAGGCCTCGTAGGCTCGGCCTGCTCGGCCCGCGCCGGCCAGCTAGCCTCAGCGTGCGCACGTGGCCCAGCAAGCCGGCCTAGTAGGCCGCCCATGCCTACGCGCCCGTCAACCCCGCCAGCAGTCGCTGCCACATTGGCCCCGCGCGTCAGCCGAGCGCTGCTCACCCACGCGCCCCTCTTCCCTTCACCCGCAGCTGCTGCCAACGGACTCCACTCGTCAGCCTTTTTCCCTGTTCATCTTCTCCACACCCACGCCGATTCTCCCCTCTAACAGAATGCCGATAGCGGTGGCAGGGGCGGGCCAGGGGTCATGCCTGGGGCATGGTCCTGTCTCCCCCTTGGCGCATCGCCCACACAACCTCTGCGCCAACCACCCCACGCCGTGATGTCGCTCGATGCGCTCGACGCAATCCACAGCCGTCCGCCTTGGAGCTCAGAGCTCTAGCTATAAAGCCACGGCCTCGGTTGCCCTAGCGATCGTCCATCGCTCGCCGCCATTTGGTGGCCATACACCATGCACCTGAACCAAGAGAGGAGGGAGAAGGGGAAGGGAAGGGGGAGGAAAGCGCTGAAGCCACCGTGGAGGAGGAGGTCATCGGAGCCAAAGACGGCGCCGGCGTTTCATCACCGACGCGGTTCGGCACGACACTGCACGCCTTCCGAAGCTTCATGGCCTTGAATTGACATGACATCACCATCCATTCTTCCACGCCACCTAAGGTGAGCCTTTCGATCTCTCTGCTTGCCGCCGGACCCTGCTGTCGGCCATGGCGCTCCACCCCGAGAGCGCGTAGGCCAGCGCCTTGTCTTCGGCCACTAGGAACACATGCACCCACGCACACCCCGCGACTATGCTGTGACCACCCCGCGGGAGCCCCCTTGATCGCCTGTGCGCATCACCATCGACATCGTGTCGCCATGGCCGCTGGAGCCCCTAACGGCCACCTGGGAGTTCGAGGCCCCGCTTGAGCCCTGAACGCATTCATCGTGCACCCACGAAACCACCGGAGCCATCGTCTGCCTAGCCTAGTTACTGGAGAGCCAGCGTGCGCGACCTTACCACCGGTGGGCACCGCCGAGCCGCCAACCGCCATGGCCAACGACTTGGAAGACCCCGACCACCACTAGGGCCCTAGGATCATGATCGCCGTGGCCTAGGGTAGCCTTTCCCCTCCCTAGTTGGGCACCAGCCTCGCCACGGAGGCTCACAGCTAGCTCACCACCGGCAGGAGCACCACCGCAGGAGAAAAACAGGGGAACACCCCCCCTCGTCGGCCACCTGCGCATGCACCAGGAGTACATGGACCACGCCTAGGAGACGAAGGGTGGACTCGGTCCACCGTAGACCAGTCTACGGTCTATGGACCAGCATCACTTGGTCCACCGTAGACCGCAAGCCATGGACCATAGCCCAATAAGAGCCCATGGCCATGACGTGGCAGCGTCACAGCATGCCACGTGTTTGGCCCGGCCTGACCCAGACCGGCCCAACCCGAAGCCCAACCAGCCCAGTTCGGACCCGGCCCATATTGACCATTGACTGGTCAATGCTAAACGTTGACCTGGCCCCACCTGTCAGTGACACGGACACCCTGGACCCACACGTCAGATGCTGACGTCATGATGACGTCACGTGGGACCCACATGTCAGAAGCCAGCACAGCCGAGGTGACGTCATGCTGACATCAGCTGCTGACGTCAGCAGCCCAGACCCACCTATCAGTGACCTTGACTATTGACCGTTGATCGTTGACCATGGACTCGTTGTTGATCGACGTTGACTTTGACCGGACCCACTTGTCAGTGACCCAATAGCCTTTGGCCCCACCTGTCGGTGTGGACGACGTTGATGATGTCATGCTGACATCAGCTAGGCCCCACCTATCAGCTTAGAATCGTGATGCTGATGTCATGCTAACGTCAGCAAGCCACGTGGACCAACCACAGCATGACACGTGTCAGCACAGGATTAATTCAGCCTTTTTGCATTTTCAAAAATAGATTTAAACTTCGGAAATTCATAACTAATTCATATGACCTCAGAAAAATATAAAACCAGGACCAAAATTCATCTAAAATCAAGCTCTACGTAATGAACCCATGTTTGAGTGCATTTGGCTCTTTTGAATTTTTATTGCTTCTTTGTGCTATTCTATAGACGTCGCTAACGCGACTATGTTACAATCGTTTGCAGACTTGGAGGAGAAACAGACAGACGAGGATCGTGAGTACCGTTAGGAGTATGGAGATGACTACACTAAAGGTGCCACATCCCACCCAATCTCGTAGCACCTATTATGCATGGCTAACATAGAACTGCTATCGCTTTACTTTACTTTACTGCTACAGTCATATTATGATAGGACTTGCATGGTAGTATGCTTGCTTGAAAGCCTTTACCTTGGTGCAACCTTACCCCTGCATACCCTGCTATTAGGCTAGACACACGCTTACTGCTATACATTTCATTACTTATACTTCTACTATGCTAATACTACATGCGTGGTGGATACTGGTGTTATCTAGACCATGGGGAGAGTGCTGCGTGTGTGACTTGGGTGTGTGGACGGTGAGGGTTGTGTCGACCAAGTAGGAGTATACAATGAGCCTGGGGTAAGTCTTGCTATGGGATGCTACTTGGGCACCCCTAGAAATGGATACCTATGGTGAGTAAATGGTATATGAGGTGGACCTGGGTGTGAACCTGTGACGGGTGGAGCCCTGGATGGAGGTGCTGTGGTGGAACGGTAAATGGAAACCCTGATGGAGACATTCTGGTTTGGTCATCCCTAAGGACTTACTAGTACTCAGATTCACCGGGAAGCCTTATGTACCACTCGCCCTATATGGTGCAGGACGACTGGACTACTTGGTAGGATATTGCCACTACTGATAGGTTGATAGCGGACAGTGTAAGGAGGTACGGGGCGTGGAGGATTTTCCCCCACACCCTTCCGAGACTTCATGGAGACCTTGTGGACCTGGCTCATGACTCACAGTTTCAGCCACCCTAGACTTGACTTGGGGTGAACTAGGGCTGAATGGTAGAGTGGCATTATCCTAGGCTAGCAAGTGGCTGGAATCAGCCTAGTTGATGACGGTCAGCGAGGAAGGTGGATCTTGTGGTTATGTAAAACCTCTACAGAGTGTATGGTTGATCGATCGATACATGTGCCGACTTGTCAGCTATGGACCTTTCCTAGGTTTCACTTAAACTAGATAGTGAGATGAGTCCTTCTCTTCTTTCTCTGTGAGAGAGTGTCGGTCGTAGCCAGGGGCTACTGGCCTTGAGACAGTGCCGAGAGGGAGTTGGCCTGTCGACTGAGCGATGGTTTGGTATGGTATGGTGATGGTATGGAGATGATGGTATGTCGATCCCAGGATCAAAACCTGTCTCGAAAAAGGGAAAGGAGTGGAATGTGTGTGGGAATGGTGTTAAAACTTGACAAACTATTACTATTTACTTGATATGCTATTGCATAGGAAACCCCAGCTTTATAGGTTCCTTTGACTATGTCCCACTTGCATCCAATTTCCACAAAGCAATGCTCATTGGGATGGGAGTGGCCAGTACAAATCATACTGATAAATTTTGGCACATAGGTTCTGCTAAGGAGTTTAGCTCCGAGGAGTTTGACGGATGAGGGGTTCGTGCCTACGCTCGAGTTTGGCGATCTTATCTTCAAGCTATTCTAAATGAATGCTACTTTCCTGGGCTCGGTGGATTCTTCTACCGCCCAGACTATGGATCTGCCTCCTCTCTTGGCAATGGTTGAGTGAGAGGAATCAAGGGTTCTACTTCTGACACTTCTGAGGGTGGAGGTGCTGGCGATACCGCAACACCGGTTCTCCTTCTTTCTGGCGGGTGGACATGGATCCCCTCCATGATCAAGGGATCATGCCGTTCAGCATCTAGCTTCCTCTGCTTGGCCCTAGTGACAAGGTAGGCCTCTCCTAACTGATGGGCATGTTGATCTTTAGCCTCCTTCAGAGCTTTCAACATGGCAGTCTCCCGACTCCCAGTGGCTGCCGCACTGGCACGTGCTTCAACAAGCTACACCTAGAGCATCCTGGAGAAGATCTCGGCTTCCTCGGCTCGCCGAAGGCACTTCCTTGGCTCCGAGGCTTGTCGGTCATACTGCTCATCTAGAGCGAGCAGGTACATGGTCAAGTGCACTGTGGTAGGACTATCTTCTTGCGCATCCCGCCCTTGCAAAGCCTCCATGCGAGCCCTCCATGCCTGTCGATTCTTTTCCAAAGGTGGAAAGAACCTCATAGGGGTACAGGCAATGGGCTCTTCATAGATCTAGTAAAGGTAATACAAGGCTTTGCGGGCCACAACCTAGTAGGTGTCAATGAAGTAAAACCCGGTTGCGGTCATATTCTAGGCTCCAGTGATGTCGGGGAACTCTTCACTCTTCCCAATGTGGATGGTAACTTCACACCGCTCAGTGCCATGCTTTTCATACTCACAGCCCTCATACTCGGGATGATCTTTGACTTTGAGCTTTTATAGGGTGGCATACAAGATCTTGGGAAAACCCTCAGCGTTGAGGTAGTAACTACTAATCCAGGCTCTTGCAATCGCTGGCGATAGTTGCAAGGAAGGACTAAGTGAAAAGCTAGCGCAAAAGGAAAAGCCAGGTGAGCTAAAGTGCACTAAGTGGTGGTACCAATGGCTAAGCTAGACCCTACTTATAAATGTAGAGCGGTCAGTGGTCCTGGCGTGGTCCACCAAGGTTCTAGCACGAAATCAATATAAATGAATCAACCAAATTTTTTGCGCGTTCGAGGCGAGCGATGTCTGAGGCCATTAATGACTAATATGGCTACAGGATAAGGTTCCAACAAGAGCGTAGAAAGGAGTATGGGGAGATGCGGGTCATGGTAGGCATGAACCACAGGCGACGCGAAGCACAAAGCCATAGTTTAGCATTAAGTCTAGAACAGGAACGAGTCAGTCGTGCACCATACAACACGCGTGACACCTATGGATGGTGTATCTGCAAGCAATACGGTACTACAATGCACAAACAGGATCTATCAAAATACTATCGAATGACTTTTATTTACGAAAATAAAAGTTGCATTTTCGTCTATTAAACTTGTGCTCCAAATTTTATTCAAGTACTAAATACAAGTTATATTTTATTTTGTTTATAAAAACTACTTCCGTGCCAATGTTTAGAACTACTCATTCTACTCTTCGCGTTAGGATTTTTTTCATTAACACATATAGGTATTTACGTAACTAACTCACTATATTAATAGATCTATCTCTCAGGTCATAATCTCAGTGCTTAGTGAGCTCATAACACCAGAGGTGTTACACCTTCACTCCTGACGCAAGGGTACTTCTATTATTTATTTGACATATTACATTATCTTTGTTCTAAGTCAAATATTATGATCCTTTACCATTATTAAATATTTTTTTGTTTCACAATATATGATCTATATATTATGAAATCATTTCTCATAGTGAATCTAAAAATATATTACCTCCGCTGTATAATAATAAAATCAATTTCTAGAAAAACCAAATAAATAGTGGCATGAATCTATATAATTTTGATGGAGATCAATGGTTTAAAATATACAAATGTTTGACTAACAAAGCTAGGGGTGCATATACATACAACTACGATTGGGTACTCTTAAAAGGACCTAGGATGCCGCCTAGAGGGGGGTAAATAGGCGTTTCTAAAAATTAACACATTTAAATGCGGAAACGATTAGTAAAGGGAGTTTTTAAAATGAAAACTCCAAATAAAGAGTAGTACCACCCCTCATAAGTTAGCCACAGGGTATACAAGGTATAAAGAATATATCTAGAAGCTACAATCCTGCAACATAAAGTTAGAATAGAGAATGAATATATTCAGCACAGGCAGGAAATACCAGACATGTCCGGTAGGTATACCGGACGTGTCCGATATGCATGTGTTCAGCAGAACAACCTGGCACAGTGATTAATACCAGACGTGTCCGGTATACACGATTTCAATGGAACAACCCTAAACTTGCTTCTTTTAATTTCTAACTTCAAATCAAATTATAGGTACCTACTAGATATGACAATATACATAGATAAACTGCACAAGAGCAAGAGCAGCACAAATATCGAATGAAATGCGAATTGAGACATGATATTTGTTTTATCGAAGTTCAGATTCGTTCGAGTCCTACTCTCCGTTGAAGGGGCTACGGACGACCTAGCGAAGGTCAGTCCTAGAGGATACCATGAAGGTCACTCTAGTCAGAGTCTTTTCTAACTCATTTTCCTCCTTCCACTAGTTGATTCCGAGGTGGCAGAATCGACTGTTATAAACTTTCCAAGGCACACCACAATCTCTCGGGTGCTCTCCGACGACGCCTAACCGTCTAGGACCGAAGAGTCCAAGAGTAACAAATGTGAATCATGAAATAGATAATATGCACAAGTGCTCAAGTGGTGGCTTGCTCTCTTTTTCAAATTCTCTCTTAACCCACAAATGGATTTTGTTATTTGGATCACACACTCACTAAGAGAGGGTTTAGGAGAGTTGGCAAGGCTCAAAAATGTGTATGTGTATCAGCAGAATCAGCAGTCTCCAAAGGTGGAGGCAGTGAACTCTCCAAGTTAGTTAAGCACGAGATGTCGGAACTCCCAACCATTGCCAGAACTCCTAACCGTCGGAACTTCCAACTCACGTCGGAACTCTTGACGAACCAACCTGAGATCAACAATATTGTCATTGCTAGGCAAATACCAAACATGTCTGGTATCAATACCGAACACGCCAGACTAGCAAAAATTAGTTAGCTCTTTTGTCACTCAAACACTCTAAAAACTCACATGGTTGGCTTGAGCACTTATGAAACATTATCTATCAACATGATGCATCCCTCATAATAGTACGACATTCCTATTAACTTAAATTTAAAAGTATAACAAATTTAAACCTTTTGAGTTGATCTCTTTCAACTGAAGCCCGTTTATTCCACTCTTCATCAAGTGAGGGTGCCAACATGTTGATATTGATCTTTTCACTTGAGCATAACCATCTTGAGCATGTGACTTGATTCCATTCATCAAATTTGAATAATCTCAAATGTATCAAGTCACTTCCATCAAACACTCCAATAGTGATTTGATCCTCCACATAGACATGACCATCATAGCTTGATTAGTACATCAACTAAATGCAAGTACTTCCTTCTTCACCCTAGCTAGGTTCTTTGGCCACCAAGCCATCGCTTGCCCTTCACCCTTGCTTAGTACCTCGAAGCCTTTCCTTGCTATCTTCACCATCTCAAGCCATCAAGTCACATCTTGTGTTGAATCATCCATTCATTTGTATTGTTATATTTTTCATTTCAATTTAGCAAGCTTCAAATATGAGACCATTCCATATGCAATCCCTCATGTCTCATTAATTAATTCTTACAAGCTTGCTTTCACATAGTACATGAAAATCCCATAATAAATAAGCCTTTGTATGAATTCCATTTATATTGTTGTCTTGTGCTTGAACTAGATTGTTTATACAACAACACATCATTTTGGCTTTCATTAAGTACATGTGAGATAACCTATTACCTATCCACACTTAGCAAATGGGTTAGACCTTTAATCACATTGTCATTCAATCATCCAAAACCCACTAAAGGGCAAGATACACTTTTAATCTTCCCCTTTTTGGTGATTGATGACAACTTGATTAAAACTTACAAAAGAATATAGACATTTAAATTTTTGGGTTCAATGATTTATGAGAGGCTCCCCCTTAATATGTGCTTATGATTAGAATCCACAAAATGACCTCAAATGTCAATTGCACATACTAAAATATATAGGAGACTCTCCCTAAATCATTGCATCCGTGGGGTGCATGTGTGTGTGACAATGTAAAATCGTGATGCATATGACAAGATATATCACACAAGAATAAATATAAAGACATCACATCAAATATTTTCATTCTAGCATGCATAGTCCTTATGAAAATAAATATAACACATGTATGTCACATATAGCACTCATTACACATTTTCTCAAGTCCATAAACCACTAATATATAAATAAAGATCATGTCTCAAGAGATACAAAGATAAAACATAAGTAAGTCTTATCTCTCACATGATATATAATCTATTTCAAACTCAAGATATACATCAATGAAGCTCACAAACTACAGCCTACAGTACATATCTTCAAGTACAAAGATAAGCAAATGAAACAAATATCCTGAAGCTTTAATCAGTCTCTGTCCCCCCTTTGTCATCTATCACCACAAAGGTCCAATGATGACATACTAAGGACAAAGGGGCTGCAAGCTATCTCTGACAGCTATGATCACTCATCATCATCTTCATCTCTACCAGCATCATTAACATCTGAGTGTGTAGCACCATCTGGACGAGAACCACCCACACCAGATGGGTCATAGAAACTACCTGTGAGGTCACTCCACTAGTCTGAAGCATACTTGTTTGCAGCCCTAGGACGTGGCTGAGAGTGAGTAGGCACCCAAGCCTGTAGTGGTAAAGTGTCAGGGTGCTCTAGAGCCTACTGCTGCTACTGTCGCTAAAGGAACTCAGCAAACTCTACATTGTACCTGCCCTGCTGCAGTTTCTCAGTCTTAGGCTCACTAGCTGCCTCATCTGATAGTGGAGACCTAGGAGGATCAAGCTCAAGTCTAGAAGCAATCTGCTTCAAAGTCCAAGTATCCTTCCTCCTAGCCTCCCTCTCCTTCTGCTGAAAGGTCCGTATGTCCTTACACATCCCAAAGATAGCACTAAACATCTTACGAATAGGAGAAGTAGGACTACGGTGATGTGAAGAAGAACATGAAGGAGCATATGGTAGAGGGGAAGCTCGTCCTGCTACTGCACCACCTATAGGTGCATCTACCTTTGGTGCTGCTCCTCCTCCTCCTAGTCCTACTGGAGGTACTCCAACCTCAGGCAAGTCTGCAACAATCTTTAGGGCTTTATGTACCTTGTCATACTCAAATGTATGCCCTGTGACCTGCTCAATCATGTGCATGATGTAGGGAGCAAAACCACATCCCTTGAGGGGCCTCTCACCTACACTCTGGATCTCACACCAGATAAAGTCAAAAACATTGAAGGGCCGAGCATCAGGTGCCATCCTGTGGAGTAGGTTCTTAGAGTAATCTACGATGTTTCCCTTATCTCCACCCTTGCAATCAATGGTCTTCCTAAACATCCTGTCCAGGTATCTATGAGTAGGGTGAAGACCTAGAACCTTTCCCACTGCTACTCTCTCACCTCCTAGTGGGTACATGTAGGCCAGCTGCTCTGGAGGAAGTACCTATTCTGTGTGAATCTTATCCCTCTAGAGATCATCCTCTGAGAAGCCAAGCTGGGCGGTGAATACATCATAATCAACACTGTACCACTGGTCCTCAAGCATCTAGTGCATCCACCTCTCATCCTCCTCAACGAACAGAGTAGCATAAAACTAAGCTACCACATCTATGTTCTAGTCATGCTAGAACTCCATGATCTCATAAACTCCTATGCGCTGGCAAATGGCAATAGCATGATCAACTAAGGCCTTCTGCAACTCTCTGACATACTACCAGTCTATCCACTAAGATTTAGCTACCATAGGGTTCCTGGTGAGAATCATACTAGAGTAGAAGTCCATGTGAAAGGCTGTCTAGAAGCGGTGATCATACTGAACCTTAGGTAAGCCTATCGGATCTACTCTTCTCTCATCTCTGGCTTTCCTGGTCATGCTCTTTCCCCTGTAGTCAACTTTGGAAACATAAGAGGGCACATTAGGTAGACATGTCTCAAGAAGACCATAATGCATACCCTAACTAGGCTGGTGCTAAAATGGAGGTATTGCTCCTCCTCAATCTCCTGCTCTTTATCTGAGCTATCACAATCTGATCCTCTGTCATTGCTCTTCCTCTTTCTATCTTCTCTAGGCTCCACTTTGAACTCATCAGTATCTATGTTAGAGGAAGAACTGTTGTCTCCCTCTTTGTACTATGGAGCACCCCTAGTAGCCCTGGAGAGTACCCTGTTGCTACCCTACTCCTGCTGACTAAATCTAGGATGCATTTCCTATCTTGCCTTCTTGTGTTTCTCCAAAACTAGATCATGCCTATGCTTGGACCTAGGCTCTTGTCTTCCACTCATAGCTGTTGTCATGTATCCAAAGATTTGCAAGGAATTTTAGATACATGCCCAAATGATAGCTTATTTTAGTTGAAACATAGAAATAAGAGTAATTATCCTATGCTTTGTAATCACCTCAACCAAACTAGGTCAAAAAGGTTCACAAAACACAATAGACAATTAAACTTAGTCCTAAGAATCAACCACCGAGAAGATTGAAACAAGGGAGCAAAATCTGCTCTAATGTCCCATACCGGACATGTCTGGTATGAATACTAGACACGTCTGGTATGAGCGGACAGCAACCCTAATTGGGGTCCTTCGCTCAATCTTCAACCAATCCAATCCAAACTTTGGGCATTGCTTCTAGACAGGTAATGTAGCATCTCTACCGAAGGAATTCCAAAATCATGCCCTAACCACTTAGATCGGATGAGGTCTAGGATTAGGGTACCTTGAGAGAGTGAATGAAGATGCGATTAGAAATCCAAGTCCCAGAATCTTCGATCTTGATGCAAATCTCCTCCGATCCAATCTCCCTCTCTTTCTTTTCATGGTGGAAACTCAAAATCACCAATGGAGGTCGAGGAGAGGCATCTAGGTTGGCTGGAAAGAGTAAAAACTAACTTGGCTGAAGGGGTACCGGCTGTTTTATAACCCTGCTCATACTGGACACGTCCGATATTTGTGGGCTGGCTGTTTTTTGTTCCAAACTTCATTCACTTAATTTCAATCCCCTTCTCTATCATTTCTTGATCCAAAAACATGTATGTCCTTGATCCAAATAAGGTGTAAATACTTTTCTTATCCAAATGCCATGAGTATCACTTCTCTTTTCCAAATATTTGGCATATATAGATTTTGAGACATAGTAGATTATGGACTTAAGAAAGCCATGTCATGTGTAATTAGCCAATCAAACAATCAAGGAGAGCTATAATTATCACATGACAAGGCTAGGTCACAAAAAACCAAGATTCAAATAGTTTTTCAAATTCACACCACCTACACATGCTAGTTGTGGGTTTTGAAAAACATCTCTCCTATGTCACACAAATGCACATTCTAACATATAAAGGGCCTTAGATGCACTTACAATGCATGTATGTAAAAACATACCTTTGACTTGAGCCCACAAGAATACCACTAAGAAGATACATAGCATGATAATCTTTATGTTGACCTTAATTGCTAAATAATCATACTAGATACAAAATCACTTTTTCATCCAAAGGACTACAAAGAGTGCTAGATAAATTTATTAGTCCACAAGGTGCAAAATAAAAACTAAGCTCCCCTTAAATAAGTGCTTTAAGTAATTTGAATGACTTTTAATTAGCACTTTATTCTATTAAGAATTTGGGAGTCAATTTTCTATTTTGAAACACAACCAAATAATTTGCCATATTCAGGATTTGAGTTCAAAAGATGCTCATAATTCACTTAGATTTGGTAAACCACAAGCTTCTGAGTAAATTAAGGATATATGAAAATATGTGGATCAAAGACTCAGTTGCAATTCTATCAGTGTTCTAGTTTCTGCAATACCGGACACGTCCGATAGGTATACCGGATATGTCTGGAATACACAGAATAGAAACACTTTCTTTCTGTCCCTGGCCATACCGAACATGTCCGATAGGTGCAGGACAGAAATAATTAATTCACTGCTTGTGATTCTTCGTTTAGCTCTATTATTGATTATATACCTGCATCTCAACAAATAAATTGCTCTACTAGGGAGCTATTAAAAACATCATATGGCAAACATGATAATTATCAAGTAAAGCTAATTAACCACTTTTATTTTTTCACAAATATGCCTATTTGTGAGTCATTGAGCACAAAACAAATAAAGTGGCTATCCTATAAGATTTAGGTACTTGTTACCAATGGTGAAGATGAAGTAAATGATATATTCATTAAATTATCTTCGGGTCAACCATATAAGAGATTATGATAAGAATTGGTTGATAGATTGAGTGAATATTATTAATTTGCTTGCTCAACCACCTTAAAGGCTTCATCTCATCACCAAGTACCTACATCATTAACCTAAGCACACTTTGGTACCCAACTCTTGTTGGGTCCTTTTGGGTTAGTCAATAAGTGCTTAGGCATCCAAGGGCTTTAGCACTAGTTTGTGGTGAACACATCACCTTGCTAGTGCTAACTCTATTTGTGGTCTTCCTAAGCATATCATTATAAACAAATGTGTTTGGCTTAGGAGCATTACCATTTGGGCATTCATAGCTTAGATGCCCTTTCTTCTACAAGCATAGCATATGCGGTCTTTGTTTGCTCTATGCTTATTTTGCTTGTATGGACATCTATCAAACTTGTGGCCCATCTCATTGCATCCATAGCATCTTCTTGTTGCAACTTGGGCTTCCTTTCTTGTCTCTTTGTACATTGGGCATTTCTTGGTAGGATGCCCTAATTTCTTGCTCATGAGACAAGCGCTTTATCGATCACTCTTCATTTGCTTGGCCTCCTTGGTAGAAGCCTTTTGATTGGTGGCTTCAACCTTGTCGGCCCAACTCTTGTGTGGACACATAGCCCACTCATGTCCATTCAATCCACAACCATAGCACAACCTTTTTCTATGTTTCTTGCTCTTGGTTGTATTGGCCTTGCTTGAAATGTGATTCTTTTGTTGGGCTTTGGAGGAAGCAAGGTTTGAACCCTTCTCAAGCTTCTTCACCATGTTATCATGGTTATCTTGAGAAGGTTGTGCTTTCTCTCTACCCTTCAACTGAATCACATCTTTCTTTAACTTTTTCACCTCTTCTTTGAGCTCTATGTTTTCTATAAGATTTAGCTCAATCAAAGATTGGCTTGCTTGAGGAGCACACTCATTAGTATAAGAAATATTTAATTGAGATGGTGTACTAGTGAGTGAATGTATGAGAGGTTGAGAAAATTTTACCGATGTGATCACAACCTCATGAGCTACCTCAAGCATGATGCTTGATTCTACTACTTCCTCATGAGAGCACTTTAGATGAACATAGTTTGCTTGTAGCACATTATACTTACTTGATAGTTTATCTAGCCTTGCCTTGAGCTCAAAGTTTTCTTTCTCTAGTTGTGAAACACTAGAAGATAAGTTAGTAACTAAAGCATGTTCAATTGATAATTTTTCATACCTTTCACTTAGAGCCTTTAGTTCTTCCATCTTAGAGATGAGAAACAATTCTTGCTTTTGAAGTAATTGCTCTTGCTTCTCAATCTCTTCTTTAAGCTCATCATTCTTTTCAACTATCTTCATGATGATGAACTTGCCTTTGTGGTTGAGATGATCAAGGTTGTAGTTGTCTTCAACTTCAACATCACTCTCATCTTGATCATCTACTTGTGCTTTCTCCTTTTCTTGATCTTTCTTGTTACTCTTTTTCTTTCTTTTCTTGGCCATGAGACACAAGTGATGAGTATCATGAGATACTGAGGTTGACTCATCACTTGGTCACCACCGGGCTTGAGCATTGTTGCGAACAACTACTTGCCTCTCTGCTGCCTTGGCCATACCAGACATGTCCGGTATGTGTAGGCAGATAACAAGTCATGCGCTGCTTGCACTTCTTGCTCTGGCTCAGCACTCTTGAGGTTTTGTGAGGCTTCTTCACTGCATGAAGACACAATGGACATACTTTCCATTGACTCGATCTCAAGTGCATCATCACATTTGGATTTTCCATATAAATAAAAAACTCTAGTCCAAATGAGATGAGCACTCTCCAGAGGTGGTTGTCCATTGAAGATTGCCTTATCTTGAACCTCTACACTCAATGTACTCAACATAACATTAATAGCTTGAGCATTGAGTTGCATGCATATCTCTTCCTCTTTTGACAAAATTTTGTAGTTGCTCCAATCAACTATAGGAAGTGGTATGCTTGCATCTACAATATGCTCAACAAGAGGACTAATATCCCTAAAAGCATTGAGTACATGAATTGATCAAGGTAGAAAGTTTGAACCATCATTTTGGAGAAGCACCGGCTCCAACTCGATAGGCATCGACATCCTTTTCTCATGGTAGTGAAGCTTTAGGTGAGAACCTGGCTCTGATACCAATTGAAAGGACCTAGGATGCCGTCTAGAGAGGGGTGAATAGGTGTTTCTGAAAATTAACACCTTTAAATATGGAAACCGTTAGTAAATGGAGTTTCTAAAATGAAAACTCCAAATAAAGAGTAGTACCACCCCTCACAAGTTATCCACAGGGTATACAAGGTATAAAGAATATATATAGAAGCTATAACCATGCAACACAAAGTTAGAATAGAGGATGAATATATTTAGCATAAGTAGGAAATACCGAACATGTCTGGTAGGTATACCGGATCCATTATACACATGTTTAGCAGAACAACCTAGCACAGTGATCAATACTAGACATGTCTGGTATATACGGTTTCAGTGGAACAACCCTAAACTTGCTTCTTTCGATTTCTAACTTCAAATCAAATTACAGGTACCTACTAGATATGACAATATACATAGATAACTTGCACAAGAGCAAGAGCAATACAAATATCGAATGAAATGCGAATTGAGACATGATATTTGTTTTACAAAAGTTCAGACTCGTTTGAGTCCTACTCTCCATTGAGGGGGCTGCGGGCGACCCAGTGAAGGTCAGTCCTAGAGGATACCACGAAGGTCACTCTAGCTGGAGTCTTTTCCAACTCCTTTTCCTCCTTTCACTAGTTGATTCTAAGGTGGCAGAATCGACCATTACAAACTTTCCAAGGCACATCATAATCTCTCGGGTGCTCTCCAGTGATGCCTAACCATATAGGACCAAAGAGTCCAAGAGTAACAAATACGAATCACGAAATAGACAATATGCATAAGTGCTCAAGTGGTGGCTTGCTCTCTTTTTCAAATTCTCTCTTAACCCACAAATGGATTTTGCTATTTGGATCACACACTCACTAAGAGAGGGTTTGGGAGAGTTGGTAAGGCTAAAAAACATGTATGTGTATCAGCAAAATCAGCAGCCTCCAAAGGTAGAGGCTTGGGGGTATTTATAGCCCCTTTGGAAAAACTAGCCATTATATAGCTGTTGCCATACCGGACACGTCCGATATTCATACCGAACACATCCGGTATCACTTACACTGTGCCAATGGTAACTGAGTTACAGTAACGTTGTGAGGCGTCGGAACTCCTGATGAGTGCCAGAACTTCCGACCATCGAAACTCCTGACTTATGTCGGAACTCCTGGCCCTCAACACATTTGAAAACTATGGTAACTAAGTTAAAGTATCTAAGGTGTCGGAACTCCTGACTCATGCCAAAGCTTTCAACCGTCAGAACTCCCGACTCACATTGGAACTCCCAACCCTCAAGGCCTTTGCAAAATAGCTGTTGGCTTCTGTCCGTCCGTTCGGTATGAATACCGGACACATCCGATATGACCACCACAGTGAACTCTCCAAGTGAGTTAAGCATGAGATGTCAGAACTCCCGACCATTGCTGTAACTCTCGATCATCGAAACTTCCGACTCACGTCAGAACTCCTGACGAACCAACCTGAGATCAACAATATTGTCATTACTAGGCAAATACTAGACACATCATGCCAGACCAACAAAAATCAGTTAGCTCTTTTGTCTCTCAAATACTCTAAAAACTCCCATGGGTTGGCTTGGGCACTTATGAAATATTATCTATCAACATGATGCATCCCTCTTAATAGTATGACATTCCTATTAACTCAAATTTAAAAGTATAATGAATTTAAACCTTTTGAGTTGATCTCTTTCAACCGAAGCCGTGTATTCCACTCTTCATCAAGTGAGGGTGCCAACATGTTGATATTGATCTTTTCACTTGAGCATAGCCATCTTGAGCACGTGACTTGATTCCATTCATCAAATTTGAATAATCCCAAATGTATCAAGTCACTTCCATCAAACACTCCAATAGTGATTTGATCATCCACATAGACATGACCACCATTGCTTGATTAGTACCTCAACTAAATGCAAGTACTTCCTTCTTCACCCTAGCTAGGTTCTTCGACCGCCAAGTCATCGCTTGCCCTTCACCCTTGCTTAGTACCTCAAAGCCTTTCCTTGCTATCTTCACCATCTTAAGCTATCAAGTCACATCTTGTGTTGAATCATCCATTCATTTGTATTGTTATATTTTTCATTTCAATTTAGCAAGCTTCAAATATGAGACAATTCCATATGCAATCCCTCATGTCTTATTAATTAATTCTTATGAGCTTGCTTTCACATAGTATATGAAAATCCCACAATAAATAAGCCTTTGTATGAATTCCATTTGCATTGTTGTCTTGTGCTTGAACTAGATTGTTTATACAATAACACATTATTTTGGCTTTCATTAAGTACATGTGAGATAACCTATTACCTATCCACACTTAGCAAATGGGTTAGACCTTTAATCATGTTGTCATTCAATCATCCAAACCCCACTAAAGGGCTAGATGCACTTTCAACTCTCGACCATATCCAACATCTTTAGAAAAAATTTAGCACATATACACATATATGGTATTTTAGAGCAAAGTTCTTTTTTATCCTAAAAAGACTCTAGACGTAAGATTCTACACTGCTACCATCATACTCATCAAAATAGCCCATAGACGGACGTGATTTATTCCCATCTGGCCCACCAGCAACTCGCGAAGGCCCAGCGCGTCAGCGCATCACCAAATCCCACTGCATCCTTTCTCAAACGAACAAAAACCGCATTCCCACCACCACAATCCCATTGTCGACCTCCTATCCCTGACACTACTATACGCCGAAGCGCCGCTACACCCTACACCCGTGCATCAGGAACCCTAGCGTTGCTTGGCTCCAGTGGTCCGATGGTCCATCTAGACTCGGCCTGTACTAGCACCACTTAGGCCCCTAGCCTCGATCGCTCATAGCCCATGCGGAGCATGGCCTGTAGCGGCACAACGACACCCCAGCGCGGCGGTGTGCTAGCGCCCTACCTCTCTACCCCGAAGGTGAGGTTGCCACGTCTAGCGGTGGTGGCTCCACATGAAGGCAAGATATGAAGGCACCTAGAGTTTATATTATCCTTGCATGCATGGTCATGCATGGAGGTATGACTTCATGTGGGTCATGGAGGCACTACTTCATCTAGGTTGTGGAATTTTTATCTAACGCACCAACTAAATGGAACATACATGGACACCCTGGGAGGCTGCCTTGACGTCGTGCCTTCATATTGAGGCCACACCGCCTAGGCGGCCTCCTAGAATGTCCACATAAGCTTCATTTGAGTGGTATGTTGGATAGAAACTGCATGGCTTAGATGAATCACTCTATTGTCCTTGCATGCATTCAGCCATTCACGTTGGTAGATGAACCAACAACTCATCCAAGTGGGCACATGTGCATTGAATGCAGCAGGTGGATAAACAAGAAGAGCATGTATTGAAGGCCATCTACCACCACCGTCCACCACTTTGGTGTAAGCAGGTGGGCAAACATTTAATGCTTGTTGTCCTGTACAAATAGAAATTTACTATCAGTAAGTTGAAAAAATATAAAAATGTATTATTAGTAAGTAAAAATAGGTCATGACTTTTAGGATCATAGTATTACCACACATCTCTCCAGCTAAATTCATGAGAGACATATATTCTGTAACTAAACTAACAATACTTACTTTACACCTTGCATGGCAATATATTTTTTATGTTCGGAGAAGGTCAAAAGAAGGTGGACACATTTTAATGCCATCCTTTACATGCAGAGATTTTTTACACGCGCGAAGTAGGTCGAAAGCAGGTGGGCACATTTAATGTCTCTCCTTTACATGCAGAGATTTTTCATACGCACAGAGATGCCCGCTCCTCCTACAACTTCGCATGCGTACCGAGGCTTATCTTGCTAAGCACAACCAGCAGACACATTATATATGTCCCATGGTTGCCTGCTTTTATGTTGTGAGCAGGCTACTATTTACTTAGTCATGGCATTGAAACACCATCGAAAACATAATCTAAGAGCAACCACAATGTTGTAGAAAAGTTGTCCATAGGCATTAGAATAGTCTACCAGTTAGCTGAAACATTGTAGACTTTGTATGTATGAGTATGTCTTTGGTTACATGACACACGGCAGGTAAGTTAATGCACTTATAGAATGTCCCTAGGTACATGTGAATTTTTTAGAGTACTGCCAGTGGGTGCCAGCAGTTGTGCTAGTACTTATCACCATAGGCAAGTGTGCTTGCACAGAATTATGCTAATGATGCTTAGGCTTCAAACATTCTATGGCCAAATTGCTTGTTAACATGGTAATAGAGTTTGCTTAGGAGACGCTCCTTCTCATTCAATATGGAATACATGTCATCACAAACGCGCACCACATGTATATATCTGAACGTGGCAAACAGGGGTGGGTACATATGTGAGCCTACACATAGCCAATGTACACACAAACTACTGCAGGGATGAACTACAATGAGGGCTTCTCCAGTGGGGATAGAAAAGCGACTCATCATCCAACGTGGAGGCTAGAAAAATCGACCAACTGGACTATATGACTCACGCAGAAGAGAGAAAAATTAACTCACGTTTTAGGGTCGACTCCTCCCAAATAAACAAAGAATTTGGCCCACCTATAAGAGACAAGAGCGGAGACAGAGCAGTGGCGCCGAAGCCGAGTTGAGTAGGGGCGAGCGACTCAGGCGGCGGCGGCAGGCGACTTGTCAAACAATGGCGGTAGCAGCGGCCAATGAGTTGAACGGCGGTGGCAGCAGTTTGTCTTCACATAGAGGGAGCCTGGTCGTCCTACGCAGCGGTAGCCGCTGTTTTGTATGCCAGCCCTGGCAGCGGCAACGTACGTGAACTACAACAATGGGTGAGCAGTTGAGATGCGCCAACTTGGATGAACCTCTATCTGAACCAGGCATGCGGCGACACTTTGGCATTTAGAACCGCCGGAGGTGGAAGAAAGCAGTACGATGGAAGAAACAAAGGTCTCATTGTTTATCGTTTTTAATTTGCCATGGGGCCTGTGGTACTGTTGGGCCAGGAGTCGACTCATGGGCTCAGTTGACATGGCTGCCTTTATCTGAGATGGGTCGACTCACCACTACGGGTGCCCCTGAAGCCATAGCTACTGATTCCTCGTATATGAACTACAAGGAGGAATAATAGATCTATCTCTTAGGTCATAATCTTAGTGCTTAGTGAGCTCGTAACACCAGAGGTGTTACACCTTCACTCCTGACGCAAGGGTACTTCTATTATTTATTTGACATATTACATTAGCTTTGTTCTAAGTCAAATATTATGATTCTTTACCATCATTAAATATTTTTTATTTCACAATATATGAACTATATATTATGAAATCATTTCTCATAGTGAATTTAAAAATATATTACCTCCGCTGTATAATAATAAAATCAACTTCTAGAATCACCAAATAAATAGTGGCATGAAGGGAGGCACTCGTGCATGCATAGAAATTTACTGTCTAGTATCTATTGATAGTAAATTCATTAATGTAAAGGGAGAAGGCACATGTGATGTAAATTCCTCCTGTCATAGTAACTTTTTTTATGTAGCCTGTGGTTCACGCCTACCGTGACCCGCGTCTCCCCGTACTCTTTTCTGCGCTCTTATCAGAACCTTGTCCTGCAACCGTATTAGTCATTAATGGCCTCGGACATCACTCGCCTCGAACTAAGAAAGGACAAAAGGTAACCAAGGGCTATCACAACATGGCTATCTCAATACCTAGTGCTATCAGATGTGCCAAAGATGAATAGCTTGCGCTATGGTCAATCTAGGCAATGTGTCTGGTCATGGCTATGCATGAATAGTTTTGGCATAGCCAGTTAGAATAATCGATTGTAGAAGAGGCACTCTTGATGGGCAAACAGTTAACTAAATAATTATACATCTCAATTTCTATGGAAGTGAGGACTAAGAAGGGACAAAAGGTAACCAAGGGCTATCACAATACCTTATGCTTGATGCTAAAACTAGAATGGCTGAATTAGCAGGTTGTTGTTGTGAAACCCCGATGTAGGTGAATCACTATCTAGACATGTGATTATTATGATCACAAAGGACAAATGAATGAGAGGACTGGAGCATCTACAGGAGTATCAAATGGGCATCGCTGCTTACCCGTTGGCCCGCTCTATAAATAAGAGACATGTGGTCTCCTTTGTACACTAAGAAATCAGAGACAAGAGAATAAAGAACTCATGTTCCTCCCTATCTCTTTGTGTTTACACTATGCCTCTGTGTGCATATACAGATCGGTTTCTCAACATCTTATCAGCACGAGTTCACGAGTTATACATGAGCTAAGGGTAGGAAGGTGAGAAATTGATTCTCCTCATACAAATGCACGAACAAGCTCCTCAACTATGGATATGCATACAAGCACCAAGGCAATTGAGCAAGGCCTGCCTGAAGCAAGTCGAGATTAACTCTGTTGAACCAAATAAATATGCTCATTAGTGTTTCGGCAACGCCCGACAACATGAAGGTGGCACTGACGCCGTTGCCATCCAAATGTTAGAGACAAACTTGCTGACCCTAAAGAGCTGAGTGTACAAGCATGGTTGTGGATCCTGAAGATGTGTGTGCAGATTAAACCACCACTGTTTGGAAGACGTGCACACAGATCGAAGCTACCCCAAGTAGGGGCAGCTGCTGGCAATAGGCACGATCGCTATGAGCGACAGCATGGGAGCCATGAGCCCCACTAGGAAAGTGGATGCATAGCCACCCCTGACTACTGTGGGCCCATGGGCATGGATGAGTAGGCCCGATGGGTCACCGCCATAGGCATGGACGAGCAGGCCTAACAAGCCACTGCCGTAGCCACCCCGACTGTCAACAGGCATACGAGCGTGAGGTGAGCTGGCCCTACAAGCTGGCCATCGCTGTAGTCGTCTAGCTACCACTGCCATAGGTGAGAACACCTGGTCACTGTAGCTGGCTGTGACCATCCCGCTGTCCGCCAGAAGTGTGAGTGTGTGGGAGCTGGCTCTAAGCCGGCCGACCACCAGTAGGGTGGGCTGGCCTAGATCTAGCCGCTCGGTAGCACTGTAGGTGCTTGGGAAGGCATGCATGAGCTAGCCCTGTAGGCCACTGCTCGACCAGCTGCTAGCCTCGACCTCTAGGCACGCACAAGGAGTGGCTTAGGCCAGCAGCCTAGCCCCACTGGAATGCAAGCGCGCAGATGTCTGACCTTCCTAGCTCACCACCATGGCTGTGGGGCATGAGCGACATGAGAGGGCATAGGTGCGAGCCTGCCCCATGGGCATGAGCATGCACGGGGGTGCCTTCGGCCCCGCCGTCATCGTTGTAGGCCCCGACCATGGGTGTGCATGAGCCCAGCCGGGTGCCATAGATGATGCCCCACCATCGACCAGGCGCCGCCACAGCCATAGGCATGGCCCTCGTAGGCCACCGCCAGGCGTGAGTGTAGGTGAGCACGAGCCGCTGTGTAGCCAGCCATTAGCCTAGCTGATCGCCCACCGTAGGTGAGGGGTGCCGAAGGCGCGAGACCACCTGGCTGGCTGGCTGCCTCTTCCTACTCTTTTCCCTTCTACATTTCCTAAAGAAAAGAGCAGGGGAGAGGTAGGAGAGGATAAAGAGCCTAGTCAAATCCCATGTGCTGGCTAGCCAGCTCTTGTACGAAAAAAGGTTGTTGTGTGCTTCTAAAGGAGATAAGGATGGGTGTTAGTTGGCCTAAAGCCATTGCCCGTTCAAAGGCATGCGTGCATGCATGCATGCACTGCTACTATCGTTGGCCCACTTTTGATCATATTCTAATATTCTCATAGAGAAAGGATAGGCCAAAAATTTTACCTTCTCACAAGGAGATAAGAACGTGTACAGCTGGGGCAAGAGCGAATGCCATTTTTTTTGTCGTGTGAAAGAAAAATGTGACCTGCAGTCACATACACACGCACGTAAAATAACATCCTGAAGCTCACTGCGTTATGCGGCCCGAAGTCCGTGTAAATAATGGTAACCCAAAGTTCCACTATATTAAAGAGGACACATGGGAGGGGTGTGATGAAGCAATGGATGTCACATGCTTATATAGGCAAGAGTTGGAGGAGGAATGGGCGCCTCTGTATGCATGGGTGTAGATGCAAATATGGTAGCCGTATTAATGGCAACCAACACTAACCACCGACCACCTTAGGAGCAACGTGCACACAACCCAAGCCATCTCTTAGATGCATGGATGCATGTGTAAGTACAAATGTTCCTGTATGGTCGGTGAATTATTTTTATCTGATGGTAAGAAGGAGAGGCATTAAATGTGTCCACCTGCTCGACTTGTTTTTATCTGATGGTAGCATGGAGGGGAGGCATTAAATGTGTCCACCTACTTTTGACCCACCCTGCGTAGGTGAAGATATCTAGTGCTTTCAAATTTATGGAGTGAATTTCTAGATAGCTTAGGGAATGGCCTCGAACACTGCTCATCTTGTGCGTGTAAAAATCCAGTCGCTTTCCTTTTATTGGTCTCCACGCTAGACTCAATGGTGGACTACGCTAGGACCAATGACCACTCTGTCATTACAAAAGTCCTAGCCTAGCCACTTAGTACCACCACTCGGTGAGTCTCAGCTCACCTAGCCTTTCTCCCGAGCAAGCTTCTCACTTGATCCTTCCTTGTAACCACCATCCACCAAGGATGGCAGGAGCCTAGGTTAGCAGTTATTGCCTGAACACTGAGGGTTCCCAAAATCCTATTTGCCACCTTACAAAAACTCAAAGTCAAGGATCGCCCCGAGTATGAGGGTCATGAGTATGAGAAACATGGCATTGAGCGATGTGAGGTCACCGTCTACATTGTGAAGAGTGAGGAGTTCCTCAATATCACTGAAGCCTAGAATGTGACCGCAACTGGGTTTCGCTTCATCGACACCTACCAAGTTGTGGCCCACAAAGCCTTGTGGTATCTTTGCCAGATCTATGAAGAGCCCATTGCTCGTACCCCCATGAAGTTCTTTCCACCTTTGGAAAAGAATCGACAGGTATGGAGGGCTCGCATGGAGGCTTTGCAAGGGCGGGACATGCAAGAAGACAGCCCAACTATGGTACATCTAGCCACATATTTGATTGCTCTAGATGAGTAGTATGATTGGTAATCCTTGGAGCTGAGGAAGTGCCTCCACCGAGCCGAGGAAGCCAAGATCTCCTCTAGGATGCTCAAAGTGCAACTCGTTGAGGCGCACACCAATGTGGCAGCCATAGAAAGTCGTGAGACTACCATGGCGAAAGTCCTAAAAGAGGCTAAAGATCAGCACACCCAGCAGCTGGAGGATGCTTATCTGGTCACAAGGGCCAAGCGTAGGATGCTTGACATAGAAAGGCTAGAACCCTTGGTCTTGAAGGGAATCCCTGTCCACTCACCAAAAAGAAGGAGAACCAGTGTTGTAGTACCACCAACACATCCACCCTCGGAGGTATTAGAAGTAGAGTCCTTGCTTCCCCTCACTCAGCCACCACCACGAGAGGAGGCAGACCCTTAGCCAGTGCGGAAGAAGAACCAACCGAGCCCGGGAATGAAGCCATTTGGTCCGATGAAGTAGATGAGTTGTCCTAGGGGACATGTACCCATAGTTAGTAGCGCTTTTCATCACTATCCTCTAGTATTGTAATCTTTCCATTGTATTCCATCTGTAGATGTTAAGAATTGTTGGGTCATAGGAGGCAAACGATGTGTCGAGAATGGGAGAGTGAGTGCCTGTATATTGTACCCATATAAGGGTGTTTGGGGCATGCATTTTGCATTATCTGTTGTGTTTGTTATGATGATTTACCCTTAGACCTCGTTAGACTTACTTAGGGTTCTCGAGGCAAAAATCAAGCGGGTTACAAGAAAAGCAACCATTCAGATGCAAGTAGACCAGCTATGATTGGATGACAGAGAACATTATATTAACTCATTGTGGATGTCCCAACAGAACACATGAATTTCCTTAAAAATTAAATTCATTGTGGGATTTGATTTCCTAGCCCCTTGCCATGAAAGGAACCCTTGTTGTCTAAATCTTTCCTTGCAATCCTCCCCTGGTTCCATGGTCAATGACCCCACTGCTTTCATTGCGTGTAAGTTGGTAAATTTGCCTGGTTAAATGCTTATGGTGCCACGATGAAACTAAGGACCCCTATGGAATAGCTACCACATGGCGACGCTGCTCAGCACATGCTGGTATAGAGGTGGTTAACCAAGCACCTTTGCCAAGTTACACCACTGTATCGCTCTCACAACAAAATATTCTCCTTTGAAAAAATATCCTTGTGTTCTAACAGAAAATCCACAACGGGTTGATGAAGTAGCGCTTTTTCGAAGTAACTGAGTTAATATGGTTTCTGAAGAGAGAGAAGAGCAACAAGGAAAGTTAGTATTTGAGTAGTCTGGAGTGATTGAAATGCTTAAATTGACACTATGTTCCAATCCCAGTGTCTGGTTTGACCGCGCTATGCACGCATCGACACCTGCGGACGCTATCGATACTGGGACCCACTTGTGTTCAGCTCTCATTTGGCTATGCCACACTCGCCTTGTTCACTCGCACAGTTCGTTTTCTCTCCTTTTCTCATACCCTGTCGGCTCTTGACTCTCGCCCTCACCCCAGTACCGGACCCCTCCTTTCTCTTCTTTTGGGGCACGGCCGCTCGCATGCCTCGTCATTGAGTGAACCCCTCTCCCCTCCTTTTTCCTCCCTCCATTCAAGCTCACGTAGGGAGCACACCATGGCCGATGCTCTCCCCACCTCGTGACCCACCAATGTTTCCTTTCCACATCACCTCCACTACCTAGTTGCTTGGGTGCACCCGAGTTAGCTACATTTACTCCACACCCATGCAACCAGCAAAGCGCACTGCATGCAAATTAAAGTCGCGCGCACCGCCAGTGGCCACTCACTAGTGCTCCTTTTCCCACACACTGGTGTCATCCTCTCAGCGTCACGCTGCTGTCTCTTCTGCACCGCCACCCACTACACATCGCACCACCGCCCCATGACACTGCTTGTGATGTCACCTCCATTGGCCCACTGCTGCCGCTGCTGTCCCCTAGAAACCTAATTCCCTTAGCCCCTGATGTTGCTCAGTGCTGCCGATAATAGCGCGCACCCACCCTCTAAACCCATCGTCAATGGCCTATAAAACACCCTTTGGCTCCCACTTCAGAACAAGACACTCCACACTCAACACTAATCACCCACATAAGCCCCCTATTCAAATGCCAACCTATTTCAACATTTTAAGAAAAAGCCTGAGATAAGTGCTGCAAGCTGGAGACTATCAAAGAAACCATAAAGCAGGAGCCAGAGTACATTGTCAGAAGCAAGAAGCTAGCACTCTCAAGATGTGCTTAGATGAAAATGAGCTCACCATGACCATGTTTGCTATCCTAATTCCTACTATGGTGGCATCATTCATATTGTATACCCTTGTAATGCGCCCGCTACCCTACGAGAGGCCTTGAGATAGTTGTTGAAATAAGAAGAGTTGAATAAATATTCAAGTTTCACGGATTTATTCAAATTTTAAGGGCATAGGGCCTGTCCACAACTTGACTACGCATGATTAAGTTATTTCTTACATTCACCAAATAAATAGCGGCACAATTCCTATACCAGCTATATTGTGATGTGAGGTCCTTTGCAATTGTCATTGTGGTTAAGTTTTTATGTAGCTAGCATAGTACCAATGCTGGGTATCCATGTGAGTTCCTTGTTAGTAATAACTAAATAAAGTTTAGATAGGCTGCACTTTAACATTTATGAGGGATACTATGGTGGTTGTAATATGCAATATTATTTTTACTGACTCTATCATGGGCTATCGTTCTATGTGGAACCATTTCACGTGGTAGTACTTAGACCATATATATGGCAGCGATAATGCATTTGTATGGTTATATGCCTGCTACCACCATGTCCTCCCATACTCGTCTTCGAAGCAAGTTACACATATTTGTCACGCGCGTATTAGCCAAATTTAGCCCGGTATGCCCCTAAACCGGGTTTGGTCTAGTCACCGTGAACTCATTCATGGATTTATTCAAATTCTAAGGGCATAGGGCCCATACACAACTTTTATATGCGTATCCCACTAACCTATCTAAAACGTCAGCACCGACCACCCCTTTGACGCAAGGGGAGTTCCCTATTTTTTATACATGTCACAGTGCCTTTGTTCTAAGGCAAATGTTATGATTTTGTACCATTAATTTAAGTCCTTTGTTTCCTAGTACTCAAAATAGATACTATCAAAACATTTCTTGGAGTGAACCTAGGAACATATGACCTCCATTACATACTAAAGTTATTTCATAGATTCACCAGATGAATAGTGCATGAATCTATATAATTGTTTGGGATACCAAATGGTTTAATAAATACATATTTGACTACCCCAGCTAGGGTCCACATACAGCTACAAATGAGTCATCTCGACCATATCTAATATATCCAGGCAACAATTTAGCACGTAGATATTTGGGCCAAAAAAAATTAGCACGTAGTCACATATATGCCATTGTAGAGCTAAGTTTCTCTTTTTTCCCCTGATGAAAGGC
Source organism: Miscanthus floridulus (assembly GCF_019320115.1). Taxonomy (NCBI): domain Eukaryota; kingdom Viridiplantae; phylum Streptophyta; class Magnoliopsida; order Poales; family Poaceae; genus Miscanthus; species Miscanthus floridulus. Next base: position 10,034,852 of record NC_089585.1, read on the forward strand.
TGACTCACATGCTATGTATGTAGGCACGTAGACAAGGTAGTATTATGTGTGATTTTTTTTGCATGCGCTACGGGCCTGTTGACACGGCTATCAATTTAATCGGAAGGTGTCTCGCATAGCCACGACGGCCACTCTAGCAGCTTGGCCTTTCTTCTAGCCTTAGCACATCCACTTGGGAGTAGAGAGCAGACGCTAGGCACTTAACTTTCTTTAGGCCCAATTAGACATTACACAACACGGCCCACGCAAGCACTTGGGGCGTGATTGGTCGCTCGAACTGGACCGTCATTTGGCCCATCCCGCATCCTTTGGTGCATTCGCCTATGTTTTGTTGCCCTACTCGCATCTTTCTCCTACTTCCTTCCATGTAGATTCGCTCCTCCATTCTGGACAGCGCTGTCTTCTCGATCCCCACTTCCCTCTCGATGCAAGCTTGCTCGGTGCTTGGTGGGAACCTTCACGCCGAGCATAGGATATGAGGCTGTCTGGGCCATAAAAGCATGCACGGGGGTCTCGGCTAGGGTTATCGCCCTCACTCTTTGCCTCTCCTTCCACCATAGCTCTAGTGCAAACTCTTGTCTTGCTCCCCCACGACCTCGGTAGCCCTACCGAGGTGACCCTCACCAGTGGATTTCTCTCGGTCCTCCGACGCTTGGACGGTATATATGCCACCTGCGCTCTTCCCCTCTTCTTTCTTTAGTGTCAATTTTGTTGATTTGTTAGTTGATTTTGCTTGAAATGCCAAGAAATTAGGGTTCTTGGTTTGCCATCCTCAGATCTGTATGATGCTATACCTGATTTACCTATTCCTAGCTCAGATCTGTACATGATGCTTCATATTTGGTTTATACCTCAAGTTTTGTGTAGATCTTGTACATGCTGATGCCTATTTTGTTGTACACACTGAGCAAAGTGCCTAGAGGTCAGTGATGTTGATTGTGTAACAGTATACGCTGGAGGAGCACCCTTTGGTGTGGCAGCCGTGCCTTTCATAGTTCATTTTGTCTGATTTTTTGCTTGCTAAGCAGTACACACCCATGTTGCATGCTCTATTTCTAATGTTGCCCTCCATCCTGTTGGTAGACATGGCATTTGAAGCTAGGCGAATGGTTGCCGCTGCTGTGGTTGTTGTAGTGGTTGCTAGGTTTTTCATGTGGTTTAGGAGGAGAGTTGAAGATTCACGCTCAGTCACCTATGGTCCCTTGGTTGAGAGGGACAAACAGAGGATGAACAACCTTAGATACATCTATGAATCTAATGACGTACACTATGTCAACCTTCTTAGAATGAAGAGGGCCCCTTTTTCCAACTTTGTGACCTTTTCCGTAGTAGAAAGCTTGTCACTGATAGCATACATGCATCTGTTGAAGAACAAGTAGCCATGTTCTTGCATGTTGTTGGTCACAATAAGAGGTTTAGGGTGGTTGACCTCACCTTTAGGAGGTCCGCAGAGACAATTACTAGGTTCTTCCAAAAGGTGTTATATGCGGTAGGATAGCTGAGGAATGAGTTGATTGTCCCTCCTGCTACAATTGTCCATCCTAGGATCCTTGGGAGCAGAAGGTGGTACCCCTATTTCAAGGTTGGTATCCATAACTTGTCATACATAGGTCTCATGCATTATCAGTTTAGTGTCAATGTTCACTTGCATTTATGTTTTGTTGAATTAGGACTACATATGAGCAATTGATGGTACTCATGTATTAGCTAGAGTGCCTGTAAAGATGTAAGCTGCCTTTAGAAGCAGGAAGCACACCATCACACAAAATGTGTTGGCAGTTGTGGACTTTGACCTTAGATTCACCTATGTGCTTCCTGGTTGGGAGGGATCTACATATGATGCTCTTATCTTGTCTGATGCTCTTGAAAGAGCTGATGGCCTTAGAGTGCCAACAGGTATCATCCAAACCACAAAAAACCTTTGGCACTTTGCTTAATCCTAAATGAAACTACTAAAACATATTCCTATCTGCTAATTTTTAGGCAAATTCTATCTTGTCGATGCTGGCTATGCAGTGAGGCCTAGTTTCTTGCCACCATTTCATGCCATAAGGTACCATTTGAGGGAGTTTGGTTCAAACCAACCTTAAAATCAAAGAGAGCTTTTTAATCTAAGGCATTCATCTCTTAGAGTAATAGTTGAGAGGGCTTTTGGGGCTCTAAAGAATAGATTCAGGATATTGGACAATAAACCTTTTCACCCATACAAGACCCAAGTTAAGCTTGTTCTTGTCTGTTGTATTCTTCACAATTGGATCCTCAAGCATGGGCAGGACGAGCATGTGCTTGCTGAATCCACATGGACTCCTAACATCAATGACAATGCCTCACAACCAGATCATATCCCTGACAATGGTACCTAGGCATAATAGAGGAAGGCATGGGCTGCACAGATGTGGTAAAACAAGGAGAATTCTAGGGTGTAGTGGCATGGTGTGTGTACTATTTAGTAGCATTAGAGAAGCTTGTATTTTAACTAAGACCTATGGCACTTTGCAATGATGTAGTACCTATTCCTTTTCTACCTATTTGATATGTTGAACTTGTATTTCATATCATGCCATTTGTTTTCCTTACGTACTAGTTGTTCAATGTTATGGTGGTTGTGGATAGGAAATGGACAATATGTCTGACCAAGTTGTTAACATTGGTGGGGAGGACAATGTGGCAGAACAGGGTGGGGTAGTTGCTGCTAATGATGGCAACCAAGCAGCCCCTCAACCCAATGGCCCTATGCATTGGAGTCCTGTCCAGTCTAGGTTCATGCTTAGGAGGTTCCATGATTTGGTGGGGTAGGGGGTCAAAACTGAGAAAAGGTTCAAGGAGGTACATGTTAGGTAGGTTTCACTCATGGTCTCTCAGTTTGCTAGGGTCAATGTGAGCACCCAGTAGATTTATAATCACCTGAGAAAGTGGAGGCAAAGATGGGTTAAGATTGTTAGGCTCAAGGATTTGAGTGGTGCTTTGTGGGATGAGGACCACCATATGATAGTACTTGATGATGAACACCTGCTTGGTCACACCAAGGTTAGAAACTATTTGGATAACACCTTAGCTATCCCTTTTCTTTTCTATTGCTCCCCTATCTCTAATAGTTACATCTATTTCACTAACTAGGACCATCCTGCTGATGCTAAGTTCTTGAACACACCAATAGAGAACTATGTTCAGATGGAGGCCATCTTTGGTGGTAACTAGGCCCCAGGCAGGTATGCAATGGGCTCAAATGAGCCTCTGGGTACTTCAACTGACATTGGCCAAGGTGATATTGATACCATTGAGGACATCACTGACTTAGGTGGCACAGAGGGCTGATTCTAGAAAGGGAACTCCTTCTGGTATGAAAGGCTCTAAGGGTTCTGATGCCAAGGGCTAGGAGGAAAGGGGTGGCAAGAGAAGGAAGCTTGTCCTAGAGGAAATAGACCTCATGAATGGAATGATCAAGGCTATGGAGTCTATAGGAGATGCCCTCAAGACTCCACAACACAATGAGGTGCATCAGGATCTTTATGGTTGTGTTATGGACTGCCCTGGGTACTCACAGGAGGCACTCATGTTTGCCCTAGTTTACCTACTAAAGAACAAGGCTGAGGTACTTTGCTTTGTTCAGATGACAGAGGGTCATAGGATTCTTGGCTTAGGACCTACCTGAGCACAACCTACTTTGCTTAGATGCATACGAGTTGGCCTCTCCACTTTTGCATATAGCCATGCTAACTATCTTATGCTGTAGGAAGTATTTTGATGTGTAGCACTTACCTCAACTGATGCTACAAAGAACCATTTGCCGCCTAACCAAGGCTGCACCTAGTTTGGAATAGCATAGGAGCCATGGTGATGGATGTGAGGCTTTGTTGATCTATGTGGTGTAGACATTAACAAAGGGTGATGGATTGTCACTTAGTTGATCTATGTGGTGTAGACATTAACATTTTAGATGCTGTTATTGTTCTTGTAGGAGTTCCAATTTGGCTGATGATGCAAACTATAGCAATCTAAGGTGGCTGTGGGTATTCTTTGTGTTGGTGCTTTATTGTCTTCTTGTGTTTTCTTATGTTTTTCATTAAACCGTGGGATACGTCCATTCCCAAGCAACTATTGTAGGCATGCCTACCGGATGGCTGGGATGGACGTGTCCCACGCTTCCATGGGAGTCATGAACTTGCCTTAGCAATTTGTGTTCTTATTTGTCACCTGGGATGATTACAGTTTACATTAGCTAAGGCCTATATTTATTTGTGCTTATGATGTCAACCATTTTTTTTGACTGAGGCTGATAGAATTATGATACCCTTTTCATGCCTATGAAGATAACAGTGCTAGTTTGAGTAATGGATTATGCATATTGATGACCTTGGACTTGTGAGGTATTGGAGCATTGTTTCTTCTATCTTCTGCTTGTGCTTCTCATGGTTGTCATCAAACCATGTGAGACATCCATGCCTAAGCAACAACTAGGCAGTTCTGATGATCTGATGGCTGGGCTAGATGTCTCTCATGGTTTCATGCCTATCATGATCTTGGTTTTCTACTATCTGTTTGAGGTTTGTTGCTGTCTATGTTTCTTAAGCTCCAAGTTCAAGGTCAAATAAAAAGGCAATTAAATCTGAGGCAAATCGATTGAACTACCCCTCATCTTATCAACATCTTATACTTGCTTTTATGTGTTTTAAGGGGCAAATGGCTTGGTATATTGTGTATCATGGCAGAGTTCCTGGGGTATATGCAACCTGGGCTAGATGCAATGCCTAGGTAACTGGTTTTAAAAACAACAGCTACAAGAGCTTCCCTAACAAAGAAGAAGCAGAAGCATCATACTTAGAGTTCATGGGTTGTGAAGATGATAAAGTTTTTGTCAATCCTCCACCAAAGATGCTCAAGAACAAACCGGTGTTATTTGTTGTGGCTGTGGTGTAGTCTTTCTGTTGTTGGTGCTCCTGTGGTTCATTCTTGCTCGTTGCTACAACTGTCTGTGATGCTCAAAATGTCATGGCTTGGTATGTTGCCTATCGGGAAAGGAGCCTAGGGTCTATGCCCTAAAATGCCTCCTTGTAGTGCTTCGGGCAACCAATGAACCCCTAAAATACCTTGGTTACTGGCTATTGCTTTGGTTCGGTCGTTTATTTTGAGGATGCTTGACTTTTTCATTACTAAGCATTGTTGTAGGTGCCTCTAATTGTTTCATATTGCCTGTGATGGTTTCAAAATGCTTTGAACACGTGTAAAGACAATGACCTTATGAGGAACTATGACTTTTATTGTTCATGATTTGCTGGGAGTACTATTATCATGTTTATGTCATTAGAAGCTCCAAAGTCATTGTCAATGCCAAGCTTGTTGAACTGAGGCAAAGTTATCTATGTTTCCTTCTATTCTTCTTTATTCTGCAATAGCTAGTGGTGACCACACCAAACTCATACATGGGTACTCAGACTTGGGGCAATGCGGCCAACCAAACAAGACCTAGAATCACTAGTTCATACACTGAAACAGTGCAAATGGGGAACCAAACACGATGCAGGTCATCCGGTATCCTGTACTTGGATGCAACCAAACACACCCACTTGCATGCTTCCATCATGGCTAGGAAGAGCCTGCACAGGGCCCCCATCCTAGATCACCAATGCCGGAGCAACCAATCATGCCCTTGGTCTCCCAATCCCATAGACCGCTCTGACTCCACTTATCCCAACTCGCCGCTCGGTGGCATCACCGTGCGCCCATGGCCGGCTTTTGGATACGGCAACACAGGGATGGCGCGAGCGCGCAACAGTAGCCATTGCTCGGTCTGCTAGGTAGGCTAGGGCCCAACCTACCAGGGGTGCGAGCGCATGGATTCCACCTAGAGGTGGTTGCCGGCAGGTGGTAGGGGGCAGCGGCACGGCCGGGCCGGGGCCAGGGTCGGTAGATAGGCACTCGGCTTGGGCGCAGAGCTAGGGCCAACTGGCGCTTAGGTGCAGGAACCTAGTAGTTGGGTACGTAGGCAGTAGAGGCTGGGCAAGCAGTGGATGAACAGCCGAGGCTGTAGCGCTACATGGGTTGTCCATTTAGGCCATTCATTTTCAGGTGCACGCAATTGATCTTTGGTAACTATGATTGGTACACATGCTAATCTATTTTTGTGATTTGATGGAGAATGATGCATTGAGGAACCTAAGGTCATCATCACACTGGCCTTCGCTAGCGCGCCAAGCTGGAACGACCGGCTCTTGGCCATAGGAACCCGATAGCCTGGTACATAGCTAGAAGAGGATGGGCAAGATGCTAGACAACAGCTGAGGCTGGAGTGCCTAATGAGCTGTCTGATTAAACCATTCACTTGTAGGTATACACACCTGCTTTTCTATTACCCATGGTAGTTAAAAGCTAATTTTGTCTCTATGATTTGGTGGATAACAACACAACGGTGAGGCTAATGATACTTTAGATTGTCACAATAGTCGCAAGACTTGTATAGAAGCTAGGATAAAGTGTGACACCTTTATGAGACAACCGATAAAGGCTGGTAGACAAGTAGTTGGAATTAGCAGGGAGGAAGGGAAACCAACATATGGTCATGACTACAAATGGAATGGCATGCATTATCCTCCCGAGGTCTTAGATTCTAAAATTCCATATCCGTTCGACTAATCTGTTGCATCCTTTCCTTTGTAGTACGTACCTAATTATCCCCCATTGATGTTCCAATATAGAAAACTTTTAAAGCCCATGAACAAAGACACACCAAGGAAATAAGCAGGACATGCTTTCTAGGACTCAATTCCTAGCTCTCTCCCACTGTGTCCGAAGAGCCGAATCGAGGCAGACAAACATAGGAGAAGGGGAGGCGGCGACGGGGACACAGGGCACGCAGCCACCATGGTGGTGTGGGAACGGGGAAAGCAACGCTCTCATGTTGCCACTTTTGGATAGAAAACATATATGCTGGACAATAAGTGGGTGGCTCGTCCTCTACAAGTTAGGAGTTGTACAAACCACCTGGTATTAGTAAAAAAACCATTGCCTTTGAACTGCCAGCAGCATTGGCTATTTTTGGTGGTGCGGCTAGAATGGATCTCTAGATGACCAGAGTAAATAATAAGATCTGGCATCAACTAAACATAGGCAGTGGTGAGACTGGTAAAGCGCAACCATCATACGTACTAGACATCTCACTTTGATGCTTGGTAAATTTGGTAGGGCTTTCATGCACAACTTGCCTCCGACAACAATATATTTATGTTAGGAACCCGAGCATCCAATTTCTAGGCAATTGGTTCATGCAGACTGTTGAACAGAAGAAGCAGCAAAACAATCAGGTCTGTGTTCATCGCCCCCACTCCATCATCCTGATTTCCACAATCTCCATGGTGAAACTTTCCTGTTTTCTATTTTTTCCATTCACCAACCAGAGCGTAGCCAAGAGGTACAATCCTCATGTGGACCAAACCACACAAACTTATTACCACATAGGACTCAAGGTGCGAGTGCACGCATTGCATAAATAGTAGTGTAATGTACAAGGCACTGGATACGTCCACAAGGGAGACAATTAGACGAAACACTTTAATCGACTTGAAGCTAGTACACACAGAGCTAAAACAAATAGGGGGCATACAAATTATTTCTTCAAGCTCAGTAACCAAAAATGGCTGGTGGCAACACAGTACCAAGCTACTCTGCCCGATAGGTAAAGGCCCTAGTTTAGGCACTGCATCTAAGAAAAAGACATAAAGATCCTTATCTACTAAACTAGCATAGTGAACTAATGGATACATGAGCCCAGGGATCTCCAAAGTCCAACACAAGTAAGGACTCATAGGCCAAGTTCATACCACAACGGGACACTACCCACTACATGACACACTTAAAATTGGAACACCAATTATGGCACCAACACGGAGCGCATAGAACAACATCAAATTTATTGGATGAAGTTGTGTAGCGATAGGTGGTTGATGGTGGAGCCTAAGGGCGTAGGCCTACTCATCGTTGCAAATTAGAAATACTTTGTCACCCAACTGATGGAACCAAACAATAAAATAGTATAAGAATGAATAAGCTACCTTGCTTCGGCTTTCTTTGCAAGGAATAGATCCCTACGAGCAGACCTTGGTCTCTTGCCTAGAATAGTTCTGCAAAAAAACTATATAAGCAAATCACCCATACATGGTCCATACTTCACCCGAGAAGGTGACCATAGCCACACTTAAGGTTCAATGTTGGAGGAACCTAATGTAATACCTTTTAAACTAATTTCAAGGGGTGCAAAGAGTGCACTATGTGGGTATGGCAAATGATTTAGATTACTTAGTCCACAAAGGTACATACCCATGCTCCTCATGGACATCAGAGGGTACCTTCTTCCCCTTGTTGGATGAGGTTTTGGTATCAGCTACTGTGGCAGGGGTAGGAGGAGGGGTCGAGCCACCTTCTGCATTGTTAGGAACCTTAGGAATGACAAGAACGTGTGCCTAGTCATCTTTTCTAGAGGCAACACTTGATGTCCCAATCTTGTTCATAGCTTTGGGATCCCTAGGATCATGCGGCGAACGTTTGATAGGACCATGAGCCTCAGCAGACATTGGATTAGGGAACACCCTCCTAGCTTGGAAGCAGAGCTGCCTAGTCCTAAAGGTTTGCTCACTGATAACCACCTGGAAGACATACCTTCGACCAACAAGGCCACAAAGGGGTGCAGGAAGCAAAATTTGATTGGATGAGCTTTGTTCAACAAGGTCAGCGGTAGTCCATCGAACAACCTATTCAGCTACTCCTCCAAAGAGAAATATTTTCACACGGTCAGTGGTATCCTCAATGATCACACTTAGCTTATAGCTTGGGTGGGAAGGAAGAAGACACATCAGGAACAAGTTAGCTACCTTTGTCTGGTGGGGAGGGATAGTACCGTTTGAAGCAAGGATTACCTAGGAATAACCACTGGTTTAGCCTCATCACAGTTAGTGCATTCAAAGCCATCGAAAGTAGCCTTCAAACCTCGTTTGCATGTATTGCAACCTTTATACCACCAACCATTGGAAACATCTATTTCTCTTATGATTGTGTTGTAGGTGAAACAAACACCCTACATGGAAGGGCAGACCAAATTTCAACAGCCTAACCTGAGTAGTGCATATAGGTAATTGCTATGAAGGAGGCAATACATTGTTGTCATGGTGATCTAATGCTAGGAGCTCGGCAATAGTTTTTCTGTTGGTGCCTACTTCCTCAACAACACTCGCCTCTACATCATCATCGCTGGGAAGGAACACAACTTCAAAGCCTCTTCCCTGTAAACTAAGGACAAGGTCAACAGCCATTTATACATGCTACAAATCAGTAAAGGCTGAATAGTAGGGGAATCATATTACCTAACATGAGAAGCGTTCATTTTTGGAAGGTCAATGTTCATGTACCATTTAGTGCCATCATCGCTCGCACATGTTGTGGCACCTACGTTGGCAATGGGCTGGACATGTTATAATAGGAACTAGGCGTAATGCAGAGGATACATGGAAAGGATATGATAAATAGCATGCACCTAAGTATTGCTTCACTTGCACCCCAGCAAAAACCATCACAACGGGTTCATCTTTATCAATAAGGATCTGGTCCTCAAATGAGGTTGCATGCTTGCCCCATAATGTAATTTGTAAGAGACGATCACTGCAAGAGTAGTCACAATAAGTTTATGCTAACCAGAATACTCATAAACTACCACGGAAGCAACCTTAGATCACATAGCTCCACCACCCTCCGCACGCACACACCATTTAGCCCACTAGATCGCACCACTGGATGTATGACTATAAGTTGTCCGATAGCATCTATTGGGAATCCAAACACCATGTCACCTGCAAAGTAAATCCCAGAAAATAGTAAAAGGGAACCTGAATAGGCAAGGCAAGGGCAGTGCATACCTACTAGGCCATGTCCATTCCTCCGTCTATGGGTTAATTCCTCAAAGTCCACAAATTGAAAATATAGAGGGGAAGCTGGGTGGCCAGCTCTATAGTTATCTCCTCTACGATAGTCCATGGTGTAAAATAGATTGTTTGTGGGTTTAGTACGGGGCTATACTTCCTTGCTAGCTTGCTAACTTGGAATTTTTTAGTCATATAGGAGCGGCCTTCAACTAAAGAATCAGCAAATTTGCTAAGGTCTTTATGCCCAATGCAAGCCGTAATACCCACACCCTGATGTAGAGAGTCTCAGATTGCACGGCCACAGTTAAGGGGAAATAGCATATATCCGCATGTAGCAAGGGACATACCTCTTCATCAACTAGAACAAATTCCATGGTAGTTACACCCTTCCACTTAGGAGTCAAAGATAGTTTCCACATCCTAGCAACTCTAACCTTGATGGTCCAATTGCCTTGTTGGATTAATCTGTGATACCAAGGTGTACTCCATCTGGTGGCGGCCCATCAACAAAAGAAAAAGAAGTGTATCAAATAGAGCACTATAATGCAGGTAAGCTAGGAGACCATAGCCTACAAATGTGTGGGCCCAACATATATAGGGGAAAACAATTTACCAGAGCGCCCAAAGGACTTCTTTGTAAACAATGTTTTTAGTAAGGTTAGAGGCTAGGTTTGTGCCATCGTCAATCAAAACACGTAGTCCATCTCTAGATGTAACACGTGATATAGCAACATACAACTGGCCATGAGAAAAAACTAGGCGCGGTAGGTATAGGCCAATGCTATGCAAAGTTTGTCCTTTGCTCTTATTTATAGTCATTGCATAGCACAATCTTACTGGAAATTGGCGTCTGCTAAGAACAAATGGCCATTTAGTGCTTGACACGTGCAACGAAACTCTAGGAAGGAGAACTTTGTCGCCAATGTGACAGCCAGTTATTATCTAAGCCTCCAATATGCGGTCACCTAACTGGGTTATTATAAGACATGTACCATTGCAAAGGCTAGCACTCTGGTTTAAATTGCGCAGCAACATTATGGGCGAGCCAACCTTAAGCATAAGTTTATGAGAAGGGATGCCCTTGAACTATAGGGAGTTTAGGAATTCAACAGGATAAAGTAGGTTTGCGTTACCATGGTCCTTGGAGGTTTCAACCAAAGAATCAGAACTAAGGTATACCTTTTCATGTCCTGGGATTAAAGAAAGGGCGCGGTTATTAATCTCATTGATGGTATCATTTTTTGGAGCAATGATAGCCCGTTCCCTTAGGTAGTTTGGGTCTGAGTAGAATATGTCTAAGTTGTGATAGGTAGATCTTATGATATTATCAATAGGGGAGCCAAGTTTTGGAACCAAGATGTCATGAGGTATCTCAACCAGCTCAGAGTCTCCATCATCAGTATGATTACTCCCCGTAGCAGTGCCATCCCCAATACTCAACACCCAATCATTAAATGCTCTCACCTGATCAGTTGGCAAACCATCATGAGACATCCCAAGTAAGCGCATATTGATTGTTAGCTTTAGAATCTTAACATGATTCCATAGATAAGAGTTAGTTATGGATGCATCAATGGTGTCTAACCTGCTGCCGCCCTCGACCACCGGTGGCACTTGGCGGAAATCTCCGCCAAGCACCACGGTCTTACCACCAAACAACCTATTAAAACACGAAGAGTCTGTCTCCCTAAGAATGTCACGCATGCTACGATCTAAAGATTCGAAGCAATGTCGGTGGGTTATAGGCGCCTCATCCCATATGATCAAAGTGCTATGAGCTATTAAGTCAGCAAGAAAAGTTCCCACGCTTCGCCATGGGTGACATACTTACGACATATTTTGTTCGAATTTCTTTTTTATTTATACAAACAAATTTGTCCTATCCGCGCTTCGCTTTTATTCAATTAGCTTTTTTTGGTACGAACAAATTTGTCCGCTTTTTTTGCTACGAACAAATTTGTCCCTCTTACCATCATTGTATGGGTAAAAAATTATCTATATCTAGGTGCAATAGACACTTCAGTCTATTGCAATTGCTGGGTGCAAGAAGCTCATTAATGCCAGCAGTCTCAACTACTCCCTCCATACTAAAAAATAAAGTCATTTTGGACAGCGACACGCTCTCCAAAATATTACTTTGACGCCTTGTTTTTATAAAAATATTTATCAAAAAGTAATATATGTATATTTTTATGAAAGTATTTTTCAAGATAAATCTATTTATATGGCTTTCATATTTCTAAACTCAACAACTTAAAAGTTATTCATAATTTATATTCCCAGATCCAAGCCTTTTTCAAAACGACTTTATTTTTAAGTACGGAGTACTCACCTCGCTGCAATAATGAGCATCTGTTTCCAGCAAGCATACATGCATGCACATACACATGCGACTGCACTCTCACTCAAGTATGCATGCATGCCTTTAATCACTGTGGCCATACAAATGAGGTTTGGTTAATTAAGTTAACCAGACGTACAACAGCCCAAAACATCATTTATTAACACAAAGAACGAAATCAATAACATGCCTTATACGAGGAGCAAGTAAGATTAATCTGCTAAAGAGACTTCATTGGCATTGAATCAACTAATCCAAATTCCTAATGCACTGGTTAGACTAAGGTACAGTAATTACCTTTCAAAAAAGGTAGAGTGACTATGCTAAAAAACGGTAGAGTAACTACATCATACACTAAAAAAAGGTAGAGTATCTAGACTAATGGACTAGTCACCCATACACATTACCGTAACTATCCCAACAAATAGTGAGAGCTAGAGTTAACTTACGCCCTGTTCGCGTGGCTTATAAGTCGTACTTTTTCAGCCAACGAATAGTATTTTTCTCACACAACAAATCAGCCAACAGTATTTTCAGTCATGACTTATCAGCCAAGCGAATAGGGCATTAATTGGACAAACATGGTTTAACGCATATAGAGTATTACTTATTATCATGTATGTCGATGCAACCATCAAAATTACTACTCAAATGACATAGTTGCACATGAGATATTACTCGAAAGACAAAGACATGAGCGTGTGGGAATTAAATGTATGTGTTAATGTTGTAATGCATGCATGTGTGTGCCTGTTTTAAGTTTGCATGCGTCCAATAGAGGTATAATGTCAATGCTTTTTTGGTTGGTACAATAAATGCCTTGGGCAGAATAAATGGTGGGCCCCATGAAGCGATAGAGCATGCTTGCCAGACGCTTGAAGTGGATGACATACGTGGCACTAAGCTAAAGGAGCTATCATCTGGACCATTAGAAATAAATCATATTTATCTGAGATGGGTCGACTCACCACTGCGGGTGCCTCTGAGACCATAGCTACTGATTTCTCGTATATGAACTACAAAGAGGACACATGGAGACACTGGGAGGGCTGGGAGGGGTGCGATGAAGCAATGGATGACACATGCTTATATAGTCAAGAGTTGGAGGAGGAACGAGCGTCTCTACATGTATGGGTGCAGATGCAAGTATGGTGGCCGTATTAATGGCGACCAACCCCAACCACCGACCACCTCGGGAGCAACATGCACACAACCCAAGTCGTCTCTTAGATGTATGTGTAAGTACGAATGTTCTGATCGGTGAATTATTTTTATCTGATGGTAAGGAGGAGAGGCATTAAATGTGTCCACCTGCCCGACTTGTTTTTATCTGATGGTAGCATGGAGGG